>NW_025226540.1:0-17204 GCF_018294505.1 Triticum aestivum | reverse complement strand
GGTTTGACCGATAAAGATCTTCATAGAATATGTAGGAGCCAATATGAGCATCCAGGTTCGGCTATTGGTTATTGACCGGATATGTGTCTCGGTCATGTCTACATAGTTCTTGAACCCGTAGGGTCCGCACGCTTAACGTTCGATGATGATGGGTATTATGAGTTATGTGATTTGATGTACCGAAGGTTGTTCGGAGTCCCAGATGAGATCATGGACATGACGAGGAGCCTCGAAATGGTCGAGACATGAAGATTGATATATTGGAAGGCTATATTCGGACATCGGAAAGGTTCCGAGTGATTCGGGTATTTTTCGGAGTACCAGGGAGTTACGGGAATTCACCGGGAGAAGTAATGAGCCTTATTGGGCTTTAGTGGAGAGAGGGGAGAAGGGCCAAGAGGTGGGGCGCGTCTCCCCCCTGCACAAACCGAATTGGACAAGGGGTGTGGGCGTGGCCCCCCTTTCCTTCTCCCTCTCCCTCTCTTTCCTTCTCTCCTACTCCCTCTCTTTCCTTCTCTCCTACTCCGAATAGGAAAGAGGAGGGGAATCCTACTTGGACTGGGGAGTCCTAGTAGGATTCCCCACACCTGGCGCGCCCCCCTAGGGCTGGCCACCTCTTCCCTCCCCTCCTTTATATACGTGGCTAGGGGGCACCCCATAGACACACAAGTTTATTCTTAGCCATGTGCGGTGCCCCCGTCCACAGATTTCCACCTCGGTCATATTGTCGTAGTGCTTAGGCAAAGCCCTGCATCGGTAACTTCATCATCATTGTCACCACGCCGTCGTGCTGACGAAACTCTTCTTCAGCCTCAGCTGGATCTAGATTTCGTGGGACGTTACCGAGCTGAAGTGTGCAGATCGCGGAGGTGTCGTGTGTTCGGTACTTGATTGGTTGGATCGTGAAGACGTTCGACTACATCAACCACGTTACTTAACGCTTCCGCTTTCGGTCTATGAGGGTACATGGACACACTCTCCCCGCTCGTTGCTATGCATCTCCTAGATAGATCTTGCGTGATCGTAGGAATTTTTTTGAAATATTGCATTCCCCAACACATATAACATCTACGCATAGACCTGGCTCGGACGCCACTGTTGGGGAACGCGGTATTTCAAAAAATTTACCTATGATCACACAAGATCCATCTAGGAGATGCATAGGAACAAGCAGGAAGAGTATGTCCATGTACCCTCGTAGACCGAAAGCGGAAGCGTTTAGTAACGTGGTTGATGTAGTCGAACGTCCTCGCGATCCAATCGATCCAAGTACCGAATGTATGGCACCTCCGCGATCAGCACACGTTTAGCTCGGAGACGTCCCTCGAACTCTTGAGCTAGTTGAGGCTAAGGAAGAGTTCCGTCAGCACGATGGCGTGGCGACGGTGATGATGAAGTTTACCTGTGCAGGGTACACCTAAGCACTACAACGATATGACCGAGGTGTGTAACTGTGGAGGGGGGCACCTCACACGGCTAAGCGAAAATTTGGTGTGCCATTGGGGTGCCCCCTCCCATGTATATAAAGGAGGGGGGAGGAGGAGGTCGGCCAAGGTGTGGCGCACCAAGCGGGGGAGTCCTACTTGGACTCCCGGTCCAAGTAGGATTTGCCCCCCCCTTTCCTATTCCAAGAAGGAGAAGGGGGAAAGAGAGGGAGGAGAAAAAGGAAAGCCCCCCCCCCCGCCCCAACCCTAGTCTAATTCGGATTGGGCTTGGGGGGACGCATGCCTCCACCTGACCACCGCCTCCTCTCTTCCACTAGGGCCCATGAAGGCCCATTAACCCCCCGGTACTCCGGTAAATGCTCGAACCTATCCGAAACCAATCCAGTGTCCAAACATAACCTTCCAATATATCAATCTTTATGTCTCTACCATTTCAAGACTCCTCGTCATGTCTGTGATCTTATCCGAGACTTCGGACAAACTTCAGTACATCAAATCACATAACTCATAATACAAATCGTCATCGAACGTTAAGCGTGCAGACCCTACAGGTTCGAGAACTATGTAGACATGACCGAGACACATCTCCGGTCAATAACCAATAACAGAACCTGGATGCTCGTATTGGTTCCTACATATTCTACGAAGATCTTTATTGGTCAAACCGCATAACAACATATGTTGTTCCCTTTGTCATTGATATGTTACTTGCCCGAGATTCGATCGTCGGTATCCTCATACCTAGTTCAATTTCATTACCGGCAAGTCTCTTTATTCATTTCATAATGCATCATACGTGACTAACTCATTAGTCACATTGCTCGCAAGGCTCATAGTGATGTGCATTACCGAGAGGGCCCAAAGATACCTCTCCGATACACAGTGTGACAAATCCTAATCTCGATCTATGCCAACTCAACAAACACCAACGGAGACACCTGTAGAGCATCTTTATAATCACCCAGTTACCTTGTGACGTTTGATAGAACACAAGGTGTTCCCCCGGTATTTTGGAGTTGCATAATCTCATAGTCTAAGGAACGTGTATAAGTCATGAAGAAAGCAATAGCAGAAAAACTAAACATCATTATGCTAAGCTAACGGATGGGTCTTGTCCATCACATCATTCTCTAATGATGTGATCCCGTTCATCAAATGACAACACATGTCTATGGCTAGGAAACTTAACCATCTTTGATTAACGAGCTAGTCAAGTAGAGACACACTAGGGACACTCTGTTTGTCTATTTATCCACACATGTACTAAGTTTCCGGTTAATACAATTCTAGCATGAATAATAAACATTTATCATGATATAAGGAAATATAAATAACAACTTTATTATTGCCTCTAGGGCATAATTCCTTCGGGATTCCTCTCTCTCTCTTTTGATTCTCAATACAATGGTCTCTTGGGGATCTATTTGATGTAACTCTTTTTGCGGTGTGTTTGTTGGGATCCGATGAACTTTGAGTTTATGATCAGATCTATGTTTTTATCCATGGAAGTTATTTGAGTCTCTTTGATCTCTTATATGCATGATTACTTATAGCCTCGTATTTCTTCTTCGAATCTTTGGTTTAGTTAGGCCGACTAGATCAATTTTTCTTGCCATGGGAAGAGGTGCTTTGTGATGGGTTCGATCTTACGGTGCTTGATCCCAGTGACAGAAGGGGAACCGACACATATGTATCGTTGCTATTAAGGATAACAAGATGGGGTCTATTTCTACATAAATAGATCTTGTCTACATCATGTCATCGTTCTTATTGCATTACTCCGTTTCTTCATGAACTTAATACTCTAGATGCATGTTGGGTAGCGGTCGATGTGTGGAGTAATAGTAGTATATGCAGGCATGAGTCGGTCTACTAATCTTGGACATGATGCCTATATAATGATCATTGCGTGGATATTGTCACGATTATTTTAAGTTCTATCAATTGCCCAACAGTAATTTGTTTACCCACCGTTTGCTATTTTTCTCGAGAGAAGCCACTAGTGAAATCTATGCCCCCGGGTCTCTTCTTTATTATATTTTCCTTTGCGATCTATTTTTATTTGATTTTATTTTCAGATCTATTAAACCAAAAATACAAAAATACCTTGCTGCAATTTATTCTTATTTATTTTATCTCGCGTTCCTGCGAGATCTATTTATCCAATCTACTACAATTTTTATCCCGTCTACTTGCCAACTTCTGGCGCCGTTACCCGAAAGGGATTGACAACCCCTTTAATACGTCGGGTTGCGAGTATTTTTTTTATTTGTGTGCAGGTGTCGTTCATGTAGTGTTGCGTGGTTCTCCTACTGGTTCGATAACCTTGGTCTCATCACTAAGAGAAATACCTACCGTAGTTGTGTTGCATCATCCCTTCCTCTTTGGGGAAATACTGACGTAGTTCAAGATGCATCGGGCTCCTGAGCAGGGTCGGTGTTGGTTGAGGCAGCCCTAGGCGCGGTGCAAGAGGAAGCTGAGTGGCTCCTCCACAAGCGTCAGGAGGCGACCGGGCAAGGCTGCTGCGCCCCCCCCCCCTCGCCCTTCCGCCATTGATAGGATCACTCCAACGATGATGGCGGCACATATGACTATGAAGGTGCCATCGACCAGTCCGGCCAGGAGGACCAGGTCATCGTCGGCTACAAATCATTTTAGTTTTATTAAGTTTTACAAACAAAATATCGGTCGGTTTATGTAAATTATTAAACTTTATGTTCGTGTGCATGAATTCTGTTGTGTTTGTATGAATCATATTCAAATTTATTTGTATTGCAGTTGGATGGTCGTTCATGGTCCGTGAACAAATACCATGTCCGTTTTGTTGGGTGTTTATTTTATGCGAGAAAACTTCTGAAAGGATCGAGAAGAGGGGTCTAGAGGGGGTTGATTAGACCCTTAACAAGCAAAAGTGATAGTTTTTAATTTTTTCAATTTAAGGTTGGGTTTAGCATATGTTAAAGCACTAACAATACATTTCAAGCAAGCATGGCAAGAGTATATGCAACAGAAAGAGTAAAGCATGTAAGCTGCGAGAAAGTAAAGGGATGGGATTGGAGTTTGCAAATGCAATGGAGACACGGAGATTTTTGGCGTGGTTCCATTAGGTGGTGCTATCGTACGTCCACGTTGATGGAGACTTCAACCCATGAATGATAACGGTTGCGTGTGTCCATGGAGGGATTCACCCACAAAGGGTCCACGAAGAAGCAACCTTGTCTATCCCTCCATGGCCATCGCCCACGAAGGACTTGCCTCACTCGGGTAGATCTTCACGAAGTAGGCGATCTCCTTGCCCTTACAAACTTCTTGGTTCAACTCCACATCATGGCGGAGGCTCCCAAGCGACACCTAACCATTCTGTGAGACACCACTCTCCAAAAGGTAATAGATGGTGTGTTGATGATGAACTCCTTGCTATTGTGCTTAAAATGATAGTCTCCCCAACACTGAACTCTCTCTCCTAGGTTTGGCTATGGTGAAAGAGTGATTTGAGTAGAAGAAACTTGGGGAAGGCTAGAAATCAAGGTTCAAATGGTAGGAATGGAATCTCTTAATCTCAACACATGACTAGGTGTTTCTATCCGATTCTGGGTTCCGGCAAAACCCTTAAGGTTCGAACTCTAGGGTGCGCACGAAGATCTCTCTCTTCCCTAGCTCAAACCCTCACCACGATCTCAAGGCTTAGCGCGTCGAACCCGAAGAACAAGGGACACAAGATTTATACTAGTTCGGGCCACCGATGTGGTGTAATACCCTACTCCAGTGTGTGGTGGTGGATTGCCTCTTGGGCGGAGGATGAACAGTACAAGGGAAGAACAGCCTCCTGAGGAGAGGTGTTCTTGTGCTCGGTGAGCTAGTGAGTGTGAGGGTGGAATGAATAGAATCAATCCCCCTTCACATGGTGGTGGCTAGTCCTATCTATAGAGGCCCTGGTCCTCTCCCCAAATATTGAGCGGGGAGGGATCCAACAACGGCCAAATTTGAAGGGGGGCAACTAGTACAAGTTATCCTGACTAAAGGTGGTCTTCGCCTGCCAAAGGCTCTGGTGATGACGCCATCTTGGGCTCCACGGTGACCTCCATCCTGTCGTCCTGCTGGTCTTGGTCTCATTGCACCAATATGGAAACCTTTGCTTGACGCCTCGGTACTCCTCGCCTGCGCTTGCCTCTTTAGCACCAAAGAGGAAACGAGGACACTGCGCGCGCTGGCGCCTGCCTAGCCTTGGTCGTCATGGCTTGCATCACGGGAACCTCGCAAGGTGCCCCTCACCTTGATCTCTCTGCCCCTCGCGAGCCAACCTGGTGAGGCCGCCCCTGAGGAGGTCTTGCGTCATCCGCCTCATGAGGCTTGGCCCCTTACGAGGGTCTTGAGGGTTTGCTGGTGAAGATGGGTCGTACCCGGCCGCTGGTGAGCCATGTCGTGGGTTGCAGGCAGGCAAGTCCAGGGACCCCTGTTCCCAGGACGCCGACAGTAGCCCCCGGGCCCAAGGCGCGCTCGGACTTGGCTTCGAGGCGAAGCCAAGGGGCAAGTGCGGAGCGCCGCGGGCCCCAACAGCCTACGGCCTTGGCTGACGCGTGGCGATTGATGGGACGTGGGCGTCTCCGCTTCCCCATGCTGCCTCGGCAACTGCCCGATTTGACGAGTCCCTGCTGCATGCAAAAGTGGGTTATCATTACCTGCAATCGTGGGGGTCGACGGTTGGCCTCCTTCACGCTATAAATGAGGAGGGGGAAGAGCCCCCATCGCTCATCTCTTCCTGCTCCGCTTGCTTCTGCCTCTTTGCCTCTTTACCCCTATCAATTCTCATAGCGCCGATTCAGAGGTTTTCCGCCACACGAAAGGGGAAAGCCCCCCGTGACGAGCCAGGGCCTCTTCTGCCAAAGAAGAGGCTGGCCCACTGCCGCGACATGGTCGCGAGACCGGAGGTGGTGGGGCCTTGGTATGAGCAGCCTCCTCCTGGGTATCCGCTGCCTCTGTACGCCCAAGTCGAGGGCTCCGGAGGGAGAGGCGGCGCCCAGCGCCTTCCATGCCGCGGCAGTGGTCGCCGCGCCATGACGGCGCGCGCCGTCACCCTAGGAACTCACGTCAAGGGCTCCTCGTGCGAGCTCGTGATGTGGGCGGCAATGCCTCCGCGCACCTGGGTTCGCTTCCCGTAGTTCTTCTCCGCCAAGGTGCCGCCGAGAGGTCCCCTCGAGCTACGGCTGCAGCATGCCGACTGTGATGCCCCAGCGGCCGAAGTGGAGATTGAAGTCGTCTCCCCAGGTAAGATCTTCATGACCCGCGACTGGGGCGAGGTGGCTCGTGTCTGCCGGACGAAAGGCTCCCTCGCTATCCACTTCGAGTACGATGGCGCCTCCACGATGCTCTTCAAGGTCTTCGACGAGGAAGGCAGTCGCCTGGAGTGCTGCCCCGGAGGGGGCCGTCGGGATGGCGCCGCGACAGGGGCCAGGCCAGCCGCTGGCCTCACTAGCAGCTCTTCCGGTAGCGGCAGCGCTTGGGAGTCCAGCAACTCTCCCAAGCTCTACGGGACTCCGGAGACAAGCGACGACAGCTACATGCCCCTGAGATCTCGTCGTGCCCGGAGCAAAGCCTCGGCGCCCGGGCGCCGTCATCGCTGATCTGGATAGGGTTGGAGCTGGCCTCCGTGGCCCACTGTTGATGATGGCGTCAGCGCGCGTAGATAGGGCTCCTAGCAATCCTCTCCTTTTGTTCCCTGTGAGGAATCGAGTCGAACCCCGTGGGGCGTGTGTAAAGGGTCTGTAATGCCTTTTGTTGATATCATCCTAATTATGTAGATTTACGAATGCGGGTTTTGCTTCGGCTCAGTCTCTCCCTTTCCCACTTCGCGGTAGCTTGGTGCTCTACGGCGATAGGTCCCGGTCCCCAGGCAAGCTGCAGCCATCGCTCGTATGCCAGGTCGTGATGTCGTGGTCAAGGCCAGGAGGTGAGTGGCCCGAGGTCCAGTAGGAGCTCCTGAGGCGCGATGCTCAAGAGGTCCCCTTTAGTGTGCAAGCAGCCACCGAGAGGTAGGAAAGGGAGGCGGCGTTGCCGTAACAAAGCTGCAACGAGTGAGGGTCCTATGCCATTTGATTAATCTGGGCGTGAAACTTATCTCGGCAATCCAGAGTCGATTCCTTGTACCGCGCCAGACTCGTGCGTCGTCAGCCGCAGTGCAGCTAGGTTAGGCCCGTGCGGGTCTCCCCCTCTTCCCCATGCTCTCCTAGGTGCTCTACATTTTTTTTGACCAGGAACAGTAGGAAAGGCTCCTACTGTGTAACTATATTATAATAATAAGTAAGTTGTACAATGGGTATTTACATGATGGGGGGAGATACAATTTGCCAACTTTGTGGCAAGTAGCACTAAGAAAAACAGAGAGAAACCACTAAAAGGAGTGCACAAGGTTCAACACAAGGAGCCTATGCTCCTCCTTGACTCTATGTTGAAGAAGCCCAAAATCTCTCTTGAATCTGTCTAGCCAGGAGGTTAGTGATGGTGTTATTGCTCGAAAATGCTTGTTATTCCTCTCCTTCCAAATACTCCAGGCT
Organism: Triticum aestivum; assembly: GCF_018294505.1. NCBI lineage: Eukaryota > Viridiplantae > Streptophyta > Magnoliopsida > Poales > Poaceae > Triticum > Triticum aestivum. Next base: position 9,208 of record NW_025226540.1, on the reverse strand, counting down.
GCCACAATGAATTTCTCAAGGAACGATGGGGTGGGATGAGAGTTTCTGTGATCTTCAACAACTTGTATTCGGCCAAGGAAAGGTTCCCAATTAAACCCAAGTTTGGCCCAACAAAGTTTACTGAAAGTGCATGTGAAGATCATGTGTTCCACTGTTTCCTCAATGTTCAAACCACATAGGAGGCAATTGTGGTCATCTCCTATGTTGTAGTGCCTCCGTTTCAACATGTTCCTTGTATTGAGCATGTCATGGAAGAGCAACCAAGCAAAGACTTTCAACTTCATCGTGCATTTTGAATCCCAAATCCATCCAAATATCTGCTGCACTTGGACATCTTTGAAGAAGAATTTGTAGTAGTCCGTTGATTTGTAGATGGTTTTACCCCACGTGTAGTGCCAAATATCCGTGGATGCCGAGGATGGTTGTAGATGAGCCGTAATTGTCTGCAAGTCTCTAACCTCCCCAAGGGCTTGAGGGGTCAAGGGCAGGTGGAATGTTTCTTCCAGCGAAGTTATTCCCAGGAACTTTTTGACCGAAACATCCTCATCGAGAGAGTGAGAGAAGGCCCTAGGATGGGAGTCTTGAAGAATTTGCCCTGAGCACAGATCTTTCCAAAACAAAGCCATGGTGCCACACACAATATTGATTTGAGAAATCCCACGAAACTTAGGTGCTCTACGTCCTTAGGTCCCAGCCCTCGAGCGAGCTCAGCCGCCACTGGTATGCCAGGTCGCGATGCCGTGGTCAAGGCCAGGGGGTGAGGGCTGGATAGCCAGTAAGAGCTCCTGAGTCACGATGCTCAGGAGCCCCCCTTTTAACGCGCGAGCGATTTACGTGGGAAAAAGGGAGAGCGCCTGTGGTACCGCCTATTGCCGCCCTCAGGAGGTTCCTGCAAGTTAGCACAAGATGGGGCGCGAATGGCGGCCACGCCTGCCGGTTTGCCACTAGCCGTTTCCGCAAGGAGAGGAGGGCACTTAGGGCTTGGTGAGTTGACGTGCACGGGCGTGCCGCGAGCCAGAGCTCGACCCGCTCAGATTTGTCAGCGTTACAGGGATGGACCCGAGCACAAGCGCCATGCCAGCATGAGTAATCCTCGTTGCAGGATGAGCGAGGGGCCGATCGGCGATAGGCGCGGCCGCGGTAAGTGACAGTCAAGTAGGTGATAACCATAATAACTCATGAGGTGGTGCGAGCTAACTTAGATAAATGCGAGAATGATACAGGCCACTGGGATGGACCTAAGTGTCTTGGGGATGATGCAGCCCGAGGGGCGCCCCCAGCAAAGTAAGCTAAAGATGTAAAAGGATGCATGTCGCAGGGACAGGCCCGTGCGACCTGGGAATAATGCAGCCCGAGGGGCGCTCCCAGCTGAATAAACTTGGAAAATGTAACCTGGTTCCGTTGTCGAAGGAGAGTTGGGGTAGCTGAAGACACGTGACAAAGGGGTCGCTCCTCATGAGCCGCCTAGACCCTGAGCCTCGGGAGGCTCTGGGGGCTCGGGCGGTTCCTTGAGGACCGTCTCCATCTCCACTAGGACTGCATGATGTCTGGCTTCCTGAGCAGTCAGGATGCTCTGTAGGTGACGTTGGTAGGCCGCCACCATGTTCGGCAAGCCGAATGGCATGCAGAGGTAGTTGTGAGGTGGACCCTCACAACAACCAATGCGCGAAGGCCAGAAGCGCTCCTGAGACGCGGCTCTGTTGAGCCCTGGGATGTCGATGCAGACGCATAGCCCGCCGTCCTCGCCGGGATGGGGAGCTACGCCAGGTGGGCGGTGGTCGCCGCGCATGGCTCTCGCTTCTTGAAGCTCCTGGGTGGCCTTGTCGATGAACTCCTGAGCACCAGGCGCTCCTTGCCTAGTGCCCTCTTGAGGGAAACGTGCCGCAAAGCACGCCTCCATGTGGCGCCCGAGCGCCTCCCTCGTGATGTTGGCTAGGTCTGAGGCCCTCCAGAAGAGAGCCCCCGAGCCTTGCCCGAGGAGGGCACCGGGCGCACCTTCCTATGCGAGGGAGGGAGGCGCCCCAGACATGGGCGCCGATCCTGAGGTGGCGTGGCTGGAGACGCCGCCCTCCTGAGGCCCGGTGCAGAGCAGCTTCTTCTTCTTCTTGGGGATGGCCTCAGGAGGGTACTGCGCGCCTTCGTTGTCGGGGTCTTCGATTGCTGCGGCTTGAAAGGCGCGCTCGACGGAGCACATCGCATCTCTTTCTTCGCAGGGGACTGTGATGATCCCGCCGCTTCCTTGCATCTTGAGGACGTTGTAACCGTGGTGGGTCACGACCATGAACTTGGCCAGGGCTAGATACCCGAGGATGGCGTTGTACGGTAGGCGGATGTGGGCGACATCAAAGTCGATGAGCTCGATGCGGTAGTTGTCGCGCTGGCCGAAGGTGACAGGGAGGCAGACTTGCCCTATTGGAGTGGTGGAGCCGTCAGTAACTCCTGAGAAGGTCTTGGTAGGCTATAGCTAATCGTATGGCACTTGGAGACTGTCGAATGTCTCGACGGACAGGATGTTAAGCCTTGCGCCGCCGTCGATGAGGGTCTTGGTGACTTGGACGTTGCTGATGATGGGTGAGCAGAGCATCGGGAGGGCGCCAGTGGCGGCTGCGCATTTGAGCTGATCTGCCGAGATGAAGGTGATGGTGCACTTGGACCACCTGAGCGGGTGTGTGGCCTCGAGCCTGGGAAGAGCCGCGTTCACCCCGCGGGCAAACTGCTTAAAGAGGCATTGGGATGCTGGGGCCTGAGCTCCGCCCAAGATGCAGGCGATAGCACGCGGCTCCTGGAAGCCCCCAGCCCCCTCGTCCTGATGATGGTCGGTGTTCCTCCTTGGCAGCAGCAGTGGATGAAGGCATGCATTACCCTAAGGGCGGTCCTCGTGAGGCTGGTCCCTCCATGCGCCCTCACGTGGCTGGTCCTGCCAGCGATCCTCACGAGGCCAGTCGCGCCACTCCTGGCGGGGGCCGCGATCGTCCCAGCGTCCTGCGCCTCGTCCTCCTCCTCGGCCGTAGCCCCGGTCGTTGCGCTCGGGGCATCGACCGAAGCGTCCATCTCGAATAGCCCCGAGCTCTTGACAATCGTTGGTGTTGTGGATGTGCACGTTGTGGAAGGCACGGAATGGGCGGCTGCTCTTGGATGACTCGGGGTGGTCTCGGCTGCGCTTCGTGTCTGGCTCGGCCGCGAGCACGGCCACTCCCTTGCGCTTCACGTCCTTGGCCTTGGCTTTCTTCTCCTCCGGATAGACTACAGGGAGCTCGAGGAGGGAAAGGCGCCCCTCCTCAGCTCTTGCGCACTTGGTCGCCATGTTGAACAGCTCCAGGGTCGTGCATAACTCCTCGTGGATGGCGAGCTCCTCCTTCATCTTGACATCGTGAACACCATCTGAGAACGCGCAAATGATGGCCTCATCCGTCACCTTGGGGATCTTGAGGCGAACGTTGTTGAAGCGCTGGATGTACTTTTGCAGGGTCTCCCCTGGCTGCTGCTTGATGCGGCGTAGGTCACCCGCAGCCGGCGGGCGGTCGCGAGTGCCCTGGAAGTTGACGATGAATCGGTCGCGCATCTCACCAGGTGGAGATCGATCCTGAGGGCAGATTCAGGAGCCACGAGCGAGCTCCGTCCTTGAGAGCCATGGGGAACCAGTTCGCCATGACTTTTTCGTCGCCGTTGGCTGCTTCGATGCTCAGCTCGTAGAGCTACAGGAACTCCGCGGGATCGGGGATGCCGTCGTAGTGAGGAGGCAGGTCAGGCTTGAACTTGCCCGACCAGACGATGTTGCGCAGCTCCGGAGTGAAGGCACGGTAGCCAGCCGTGGCCACCGGAGCCCTCTGGAGAGGTGGAGCCTGCCCTTGATGTCTGCGCGCCGCCAGCGCAGGTGACACGCGGTCTTGTCGTGGCGGCGCCGGGAGCGCGGGGGGCGATTTCTCGGGGCCGAGGGACTTCTTGACAGCTTCCTTCTTCTCGCGCGGGCACCCGGGGCGGCGGGTCGCGCCGGGGTGCCGCGCACCTTGGCGCTAGGGCTTCGTCTTTGTGCGGAGGTGGCGGAGGTGCTTCGTGGGCTACTTCGCCCGCTGCTCGAGAAGGGCGAGGTAGCGAGAGCGAGGGACAGGCGAGCCCCCAGCAGCGTTGACGAGTTCGGTGATGCGGTACAGCCAGTCCTCATAGAGGTCGTCGATCGGGCGGTAGCGCAGGAGCTCGTGTGCCATGAGCAGCGCGGCTTGTGCGTCGGTGGGTGCGCGTCGAGCGTGGGACGACCAGCCTGTCGGAGTCAGCGACGGGGTGGCGGTGTGGCCGTCCCGCTGCACAGAGGGGTGCAGCAAGGACGCTTGCTGCTCGTTTCTTGCCGGGCCAGTGACGGCGTTGCCGACGGGTGACGGCGAACGACGGGGAGGTCCGCCGACATGAGCTGTCGGAGCGACGCGGGTGGCGAGGGCGGCCCAGCGCTCGGCGCGGGCTCGACGTGCGTCCGACATGGATGCGGTGGAGCGACAAAACATGGATCGGCGGAAGGAAAGCTTCAACGCACCCAACCCTGGCGCGCCAAATGTCAGATTCTGGGTTCCGGCAAAACCCTTAAGGTTCGAACTCTTGGGTGTGCAAGAAGATCTCTCTCTTCCCTAGCTCAAACCCTCACCGCGATCTCAAGGCTTAGCGCGTCGAACCCGAAGTACAAGGGACACAAGATTTATACTGGTTCGGGCCACCGATATGGTGTAATACCCTACTCTAGTGTGTGATGGTGGATTGCCTCTTGGGCGGAGGACGAACAGTAAAGGAAAGAACAGCCTCCTGAGGAGAGGTGTTCTTATGCTCGGTGAGCTAGTGAGTGTGAGGGTGGAATGAATGGAATCGATCCCCCTTCACATGGTGGTGGCTAGTCCTATCTATAGAGGCCCTGGTCCTCTCGCCAAATATTGAGCGGGAAGGGATCCAACAATGGCCAAATTTGAAGGAGGACAACTAGTACAAGTTATTGTGACTAAAGGTGGTCTTCGCCTACCAAAGGCTCTGGTGATGACGCCGTCTTGGGATCCACGACGACCTCCATCCTGCCGTCCTGCTGGTCTTGGTCTCGTTGCACCAATATGGAAACCTCTGCTGGACGCCTCAGTACTCCTCGCCTGCGCCTGCCTCTTTAGCACCAAAAAGGAAACGAGGACACTACGCGCGCTGGCGCCCGCCTGGCCTTGGTCGTCATGGCTTGCGTCACGGGAACCTCGCGAGGTGCCCCTCACCTTGATCTCTCCGCCCCTCGCGAGCCAACCTAGTGAGGACGCCCCTGAGGAGGTCTTGCGTCGTCCGCCTCGCGAGGCAAGGCCCCTCGCGAGGGTCTTGAGGGTTTGTTGGTGAAGACGGGTCGTACCAGGCCGCTGGTGAGCCACATTGTGGACCGCAGGCAGGCAAGTCTGGGGACCCCCGTTCCCAGGACGCCGATAGTTTCTCTCTCAAAAAATGTATGGTGAAAGTGTAGGCAAGTTTTGATGGCTCTCTCACAAATGGAGAAGGGGTGGAGGGGTATATATAGCCTCCACAAAAAACCGATCTGTTGTACACATTTGACTCATCTCAGTGAGACCGAATGGTTAAACTCGTTGGCGCCGATCAATTCAACTCGGTGGGACCGATTAGAACAACTCGGTTGGACCGATGTGCTAGGGCTTAGGGCAAACATTATCTCGGTGGCGTCGATTGCATCAACTCGACAGGACTGAAGTGAAGCAATAAGCAATAGAGAATCTGTCAAGCCAACTTGGTGAGACCAAAATAAATGCAACAAGTCACACACCGTTGGCAAGGCCATCTCGGTGAGACCGGGATCTGTATCGATGAGACCGAAATAAATGCAACAAGTCACAGACTGCTGATAAGGCCATCTCAGTGAGACCGGAATCCGTATCGGTGAGACCGAACTGTTAGGGTTTCTGGCAGTGGCTATGTCATATGAACTCGGTGGCTTTGGATAGAAAGAATCTATGGGCTGAGTTGGAGTTTAGGTTTTGGACATATTTGGATGGAGAAAGTGGCTGAGAGTTTTGGAGCAATATCACTTAGCATTTGAGTAAGTAGACCATTAAGCAACACATCATCCTCTTTTAATAGTATTGACTTTTCTATGGACTCAATATGATCTTGGATCATCAAAATAGAAATGAAGAGTCTTGAGTTTTTGCCAATCTTTATCCTTAACATTTCGAAGGCGGTTCCACATCCTCTTGTCTTTGTCGCATCATTGTTGAACTTGTCTGAAATACACTAGATAGAACCATTAGTCTAACAAAAAATATGTTGACATTAATTATCAAAATCACCCAGAAAGCACACGTGCTTTCAACTTCCGATCTATTAATCTCCAATTATGATAGTACACGAACATCAGAAATAATAAAAATTATATCTACATTTATAGACCACCTAACAACGATTATAAGAACTGAAGCGAGCTGAAGAAAACATTAAAAAAAATCCACTAAAAACGATAAGTCTCACACTCTCGTCCAGAGTCGCACTCACTAGTGGGCCCGGGAAAATCTGGGAACACCACCTGCTAACGCCACGTGTTCTTGTGGGCCCTCAACCAACGGACCAAGCCCCTACCCTCATCCCCGGGAGCGCCGCAGTACTCTTCCCGCCACTCCTATCTTCTCCCCCAGGAAAAATAAATAAAACCTCGCTGAGTGGTAGTATTTACGGAAATGCCATGGCCGGCCTTCCTGGTGGTGGCCGCGAAGCTCATCGTCCTTGCGGCGGCCGCCGCGACGGCGGCAAACGCGGCCTCCTACGCGCGGTTCCGGAGGCGCCACCTCCGCCGCATCCGCAGCCCCATCGACGAGTCGGCCGACCCCGTCGCCGATTTCCGCTCCCTGCCCTCCTCCGCTGCCGCAGCAGGTCCGCGTTCCTGCCGGTTCTCTCTACTGAACCATTTTAATATCTGCCTCCTGAGAAAGGCGCTACGTTGATGCGATTTGGTTATATGTAACGATGAATTTGGTGGATTATCGATGTCGTCTTATGGTGACTGCTCCGTCTGAAACAGGGATGCTTGTAGTATTGCCATAGATGGCGTTTCATTGTTCTGTAACTCTGTAACTATTTTCTCTCCGTCTGATTAATCAATGAAATGCGGCCCTAGGGCAAAACTTTCGTCAAAAATGTCGTTGTATGGTTCGCCAATTCATTGTCTATTTTTCTTTCGGAAAAGGTCCAATTCATTATCTGCCAATCCATTTTTGAAAATTGTGGTGCTGTGGGGTGTGGCTGATCAGATTTTGCCGTTGTCATGCAGTACTGTATTTGTGGATCTTCGCTGGCACAGTTTTGTTCACACTTTGGGAAAAAAATCGAAATAGACGAAAACCCATGCTTCACATTTTGTTTAGCATACTTGTAGCATCAAAAATCCCTGATGGAGCTTCAAATTGTTTGCAGAGGATGATGATTTTTTCTTCGGGTTAGCGACGGCGCCTGCGCATGTTGAAGACAGGCTGGACGATGCTTGGCTTCAGTTTGCGACAGAACAATCCGTTGATGACAAGGAGTCCATGCGCAACCAGAAACAAGTCGATGCAGTGATGGCCTCTGCTGGTGGTGATGGAGGCTCTCAGCCATCTTCTAGGCTAAGAGGGGACGAAAAGGGTACCGATGGAGAGAAAAGGAAGCCTCTTAGGGTAGCCATGGAGGCTATGCTCAGAGGATTTGAAAAGTTTTCTGAGGGTGAAGAATCTAGTGGTGGAGATAACTGCAGCCACAATGTTGCTGCTTGGCACAATGTTCCATGCCCGTAAGTACATCTATGTTCATGGCAAAACGGTTTCTGAATGAAGAGATAGTTTAGTTCGGTTTTGTAATCCAAGACCTCTTTTTTATGATAAGAAGCCCAGGGGCGGACCTAGGGGAAAAGGTTATTGGATGTACGTGTAGACATCAAAGATGTGTAGATTCCAAAAAAATACTATGCATAACAGTGATACTTTAACAATTAACAGTACACCATAATTAGATAGATATAGTAGTGTAAATGATTAGTTACCAAAATAAAGAGTTTACTTGAAATGAATCATTAATCGACGTACAAAATTGAAAAATAATAAAATATCAGACTCCAACAGCGAAATAGAACGCCTTCTCTGTTCTCACTTCTACAGAACAAAGACGGCCTGACGATGCTGCAAAAAAACAAAGAGCAACGCAAAGATTGGGATCAGTTTCTAGCATAAGGGGGAATCCTGTCTTTGGATGCCTGGGCTATCTAGCCCGCGTTCCCTGGCCAAGCTGCTGCTAGCTAGACCCCGCGGCTTCTGTTGGCTGGGCCTGCCTGGCTGGCCAGTGTTTAGCTATTTGGATCAGGGATGTCACACACATATGGACTATATGTATATGTTAACTAGCATTTGTACCCAATGTCCTGTGCACCTGGTCGGATTTATGTGGGTACGCCCCTATAGAAACCGCCCACTAATTAAGAAAGTACTTCAGTTTGCCTTAACTGGCTGACAATCTTCTCATGTTATTGCCTTTTTCCTACTTTAGATACCAGTTCCATTTGTAAATACGGTGCCAAGAGAAGAGCATAAGTGCATATTTACAGTTATCTATTTATGATAATTCTTCATGTTACTATTGATCTTTTTATTCAGTCCAATTATCTGGGTGATGCTGTTTCACAGGCAGTGTTGTGCCTAAAATGTTGCTTATGTGAAATGAACTCTCACATGTCTGTGAACTCAATCTATTTCTTCAGGCAAGAGAGGCTTAAATTTTGGTCCGATCCTGATACTGAGTTGAAACTTGCTAAGGAAACCGGCATTAGTGTTTTCCGCATGGGCGTAGACTGGACAAGAATAATGCCTAAGGAACCAACTGAAGATTTCAAGAGCTCGGTAAGTTGATGCATGGGAGCATGATTATGAACTTCATATGCCTCCCAAAACATTACATTGTTTCTTTCCTTTGTAGCATGCAAATCTCTGTATTGCTGAAACAAAGACATACATTGTGTATTTTCTAGGTTAATTTTGCAGCACTTGAGCGGTATAGATGGATCATTCAAAGAGTTCATGAGCATGGGATGAAAGTAATGCTTACCCTATTTCATCACTCACTTCCACCTTGGGCTGGGGAATATGGTGGATGGAGGATGGAAAAAACTGCTAATTATTTCATGGATTTTGTAAGGTACTCTTCTCTGGCAGTCAAACTGGTCAAACAGATA
>NW_025226539.1:0-17641 GCF_018294505.1 Triticum aestivum | reverse complement strand
TATATATATATATATATATATATATATATATATATATATATTCCTCCAACTATGAGATTATGCAGTTCCTGGACACTGGAGGAATGCCTTGTGTGCTATCAAACGTCACAACGACTGGGTTATTATAAAGGTGCTCTACAGGTATCGCCGAAGGTATTTGTTGGGTTGGCATAGATCGAGATTAGGATTTGTCACTCAGAGTATTGGAGAGGTATCTCTGGGACATCTCGGTAATGCACATCATATGAAGCCTTGCAAGCATGTGACTAATGAGTTAGTTACGGGATGATGCACTACGGAACAAGTAAAGAGACTTTCTAATTACGAGATTGAAGTAGGTATGGAGATACCAACGATCGAATCTCAGGCAAGTAACATACCGATGACAAAGGGAATAACATATGTTGACATTGCAGTTCAACTGATAAAGATCTTCGTAGAGTATGTGGGAATCAATATGAGCATTTCGGTTCCGCTATTGGTTATTGATCGGAGAGGTGTCTCGTTCATGTCTACATAGTTCTCGAACCCGTAGGGTCCGCACGCTTAACGTTCGATGACGATATGAATCATATGAGTTATGTGTTTTGGTGACCGAAGGTTGTTCGGAGTCCCAAATGAGATCACGGACATGATGAGGAGTCTCCAAATGGTCGAGAGGTAAAGATTGATATATTGGAAGATGGTATTCGGACACTGAAAGGGTTTTAGAGTGTATCGGGTACAAACCGGGGTACCCGAGGGGTTACCGGAACCTTCCGGCGGAAGATATGGGCCATAGGGGCCATAGGATGGAGGCTAACAAGCCCACATGGGGCTGGTATGCCCCCCACAAGGGAGGACGCTGAATTGGACTAGGGAAGGGGGCGCCACCCCCCCCCCTTTCCTTCTCCTTTCCCTCTCCCTTCCCCTTTTCCCCCTCCGGTTGAAGGAAAAAATAGGGGGGCGAATCCTACTAGTAGTGGAGTCCTAGTAGGACTCCTCCCCCCTTGGCGCGCCCCTTGTGGCCGGCCTCCTCCCCTCCTCCTTTATATACGGGGGCGGGGAGCACCCCAAAGGACATCAATTGCCTTATCCGTGTGTGGTGTCCCCCTCCGCTGTTTACTCATCTAGTCATATTGTAGTAGTGCTTAGGTGAAGCCCTGTGTGGATCACATCACCATCACCGTCACCATGTTGTCGTGCTTACGGAACTCATCTCCTTCATACCTCTACAGGATCAAGAGTTCAAGGGATGTCATCGAGCTGAACGTGTGCATAACTGGGAGGTTTCGTAAGTTCGGTACTTGATCGGTTGATTCGAGAAGACGTTTGACTACATCAACCACATTAAGGTACCACTTCCGCTTTCGGTCTACGAGGGTACGTGGACACACTCTCCCCCTATCGTTGCTATGCATCTCCTAGATAGATCTCGCATGAGCGTAGGAATTTTTTTGAAATTGCATGCTACATTTCCCAACAGTGGCATCCGAGCCAGGTCTATGTGTAGATTATATGCACGAGTAGAACACAAAGAGTTGTGGGTGGTGATCATCATACTGCTTACCACCAATGTCTTATTTTGATTCAGCGGTATTGTTGGATGAAGTGGCCTGGACCAACCTTGCATGACCGCGTTCATGAGGCCGGTTCCACCGAAGGACATGCAACTAGTTTTGCATAAAGGTGGCTGGCGGGTGTCTATTTCTCCAACTTCAGTTGAATCGAATTTGACTGCGGCCGGTCCTTGTGAAGGTTAAAACAGCAAACTTGATAAAGCACCATTGTTGTTTTTGTGCTTTAGGTTTGTACGGTTCATGCTAGCATCCCGTAGCAGCCATGTAAAACTTGCAACAAACAAAGTAGTGGACGTCTAACTTGTTTTTGCAGGGCATGTTGTGATGTGATATGGTCAAGACATGATGTGATACAAAGATTGTTGTATGAGATGATCATGTTTTGTAAAAGTTATCGGCAACTGGTAGGAGCCATATAATTGTTGCTTTATTGTATGAAATACAAGTGCTATGTAATTGCTTTACTTTATCACTAAGCGGTAGCGATGGTCGTAGAAGCAATGGTTGGCGAGACGACCACAAAGCTACGATGGAGATCAAGGTGTCAAGCCAGTGACGATGTAGATCATGACGTTGCTTCAGTGATGGAGATCATGAGCACAAGATGATGATGGCCATATCATGTCACATATTTTGATTGCATGTGATGTTTATCTTTTATGCATCTTATTTTTCTTAGTACGGCGGTAACATTATAAGATGATCCCTTACTAAATATCAAGGTATAAGTGTTCTCCCTGAGTATGCACCATTGCGAAAGTTCTTCTTGCTGAGACACCACGTGATGGCCGGGTGTGATAGGCTCTACGTTCAAATACAAACGGGTGCAAGCCAGATTTGCACACACAGAATACTCGGGTTAAACTTGACGAGCCTAGCATATACAGATATGGCCTCGGAACACTGGAGACCGAAAGGTCGAACGTGAATCATATAGTGGACATGATCAACATAGCGATGTTTCCCATTGAAGACTACTCCATCTCATGTGATGATCGGACATGGTTTAGTTGATTTGGATCACGTATCATTTAGATGACTAGAGGGATGTCTATCTAAGTGGGAGTTCTTAAGTAATCTGATAATTGAACTTAATTTATCATGAACTTAGTCCTGATAGTATTTGCAAATTATTTTGTAGATCAGTAGCTCACATTGTAGCTTCCCTATGTTTTTTGATATGTTCCTAGAGAAAACTAAGTTGAAAGATGATAGTAGCAATGATGCGGACTGGGTCCATGATCTGAGGTTTATCCTCATTGCTACACAGAAGAATTATGTCCTTGATGCACCGCTAGGTGACAGACCTATTGCAGGAGCAGATGCAGACGTTGTGAATGTTTGGCTAGCTCATTATGATGACTACTTGATAGTTTAGTGCACCATGCTTTACGGCTTTGAACCAGGACTTCAAAAACGTTTTGAATGCCATAGAGCATATGAGATGTTCCAAGAGCTAAAATTGGTATGTTAGACACATGCCCGTGTTGAGAGGTATGAGACCTTTGACAAGTACTTCGCCTATAAGATGGAGGAGAATAGCTCAGCTAGTAACATCTGCTCAGAATGTCTGGGTACTACAATTGCTTGAATCAAGTGGGAGTTAATCTTCCATATAAGATAGTGATTGACAGAGTTCTCTAGTCACGATCACCAAGTTACTGGAACTTCGTGATGAACTAAAGCGATTCCCGAGCTCTTCGTGATGCTGAAATCAACGAAGGTAGAAATCAAGAAAAAGCATCAAGTGTTGATGATTAAACAAGACCACTAGTTTCAAGAAAAGGGCAAATGGAAAGAAAGGGAACTTCAAGAAGAATGGCAAACAAGTTGGCATTCCCGTGAAGCAGCCCACAACCGGACCTAAATCCGAAACTGAGTGCTTCTACTGCAAAGGAAATGGTCACTGGAAGCGGAACTACCCCAAATATTTGATGGATAAGAAGGATGGCAAAGTGAACAAAGGTATAGTTGATATACATGTTATGTGTGTACCTTACTAGTGCTAGTAGTAACCCCTGGGTATTTGATACTTGTTCGGTTGCTAAGATTAGTAACTCGAAAGAGGAGTTGCAGAATAAATAGAGACAGTTGAGGGTGAAGTGACGATGTGTGTTGGAAGTGGTTCCAACATTGATATGATCATCATCGCACACTCCCTATACTTTTGGTATTAGTGTTGAACCTAAGTAAATGATATTTGGTGTTTGCGTTGAGCATGAATATGACTAGATCATGTTTATTGCAATACGGTTATTCATTTAAGACAAAGAATAATTATTATTCTGTTTACATGAATAAAACCTTCTATGGTCATACACCCAATGTTAATGGTTTATTGAATATCGATCATAGTGATACACATATTCATAATATTGATGCCAAAAGATGCAAAGTTAATAATGATAGTACACTGTTGTTTTGGTCATATCAGTGTAAAGCGCATGAAGTAACTCCATGCAGATGGAATGTTGGAATTACTTGATTATGAATCATTTGATACTTGCGAACCGTGCCTCATGGGCAAGATGACTAAAACTCTGTTCTCCGGAACAATGGAACGAGCTAATGAATTATTGGGAAAAATACGTATCAATGTATGTGGTCCAATGAGTATTGAGGCTCATGGCGGGTATCGTTATTTTTTGACCTTCACAGATGATTTGTGCAGATATGGGTATATCTACTTAATGAAACACAAGTCTAAATCATTTGAAAAGTTCAAAGAATATCAGAGTGAAGTGGAGAATCATCATAACAAGAAAATAAAGTTTCTACGATCTGATCATGGAGGCGAATATTTGAGTTATGAGTTTGGCCTTCATTTAAAACAATGTGGAAGAGTTTCACAGCTCACGCCACCTGGAACACCACAGCTTGATGGTGTGTCCGAATGTCGTAACCGCACTTTATTAGATATATGGAGCAATCTATGATGTCTCTTGCCGATTTACCACTATCGTTTTGGGGTTATGCATTAGAGATAGCTGCATTCATGTTAAACAGCACACCGTCAAAATCCGTTGAGACGACACCGTATGAACTGTGGTTTGGCAAGAAACCTAAGTTGTTGTTTCTTAAAGTTTGGGGTTGCGATGTTTATGTCAAAAGGCTTCAGCCTGATAAGCTCAAGCCCAAATCGAAGAAGTGCCTCTTCATAGAATACCCAAAGGAAATTATTGGGTACACCTTCTACCATAGATCCGAAGGCAAGATCTTTGTTGCTAAGAACAGAACCTTTCTAGAGAAGGAGTTTCTCTCAAAAGAAGTGAGTGGGAGGAAAGTAGAACTTGATGAGGTAATTGTACCTGCTCTCAATTTGGAAAGTAGCCCATCCGAAAAATCTGTTCCCGTGATGCCTGCACCAACTAGAGAGGAAGCTAATGATAAAGATCATGAAACTACAAATCAAGTTGCTATAGAACCTCATGGCTCAATTAGAGCACGATCCGCACCAGAGTGGTATAGTAATCATGTTCTGGAGGTCATGTTACTTGACCATGATGAACCTATGGACTATGAAGAAGCTACGATGAGCCCAGATTCTGATAAATGCCTTGAGGCCATGAAATCGGAGATAGGATCCATGTATGATAACAAAGTGTGGACTTTGGTTGATCTGCCCGATGATCGGCGAGCCATAGAAAATAAATGGATCTCGAAGAGGAAGACAGACGTTGATGATAGTGTTACTATCTGATGGGGTTATGTACCTAGGGTAGGGTCATGGACCTGATCCAAGTAACTTACCCCAAGACATCCTTAGAAGAGGTCGCCTTCCAGTCAACCAATGAGGACACACTCGACTGGTCTGAAGGACTCGACCACGAAGACTCACTCGACCACCAGGAGGTCAAGAGGCACTCTGCACTGCAACGGCCTGTAATCAAGTAGACTTTATAATAGTAAAGGCACTTTATGTGGGGCGTTACCAGTAACGCCCCAGACTTAACTCACCTTAAACCCTCTCCTACGTGGGCTGGCTGGGGTCCTGGCGCACTCTATATAAGCCACCCCCCTCCACAGGCAGAAGGGTTCGGCACCTTGTAGCTCATATACTCATAATCCACTCGACCGCCTCCGGGCTCCGAGACGTAGGGCTGTTACTTCTTCCGAGAAGGGCCTGAACTCGTACATCCTTTGTGCTTACAACCTCTCCATAGCTAGGACCTTGCCTCTCCATACCTACCCCCCACTCTACTGTCAGGCTTAGAACCACGACAGTTGGCGCCCACCTTGGGGCAGGTGTTTTAGCGATTTTGTGGAGAAGTTGCGATTCTTCCGAGTACTTTCATCATGGTGTCTGCTGGAGTTTTGGTCGAGGGTCAAGAGATCCGTCTCGGCACTCTCACCTTCATCGCCGATGACTCCGCATGGCTCCAGGAGGCTCCACTCGACGTAGATGCGCTCCCCATCCGCGGTGCGACGCATTTTCGCGCATGTGTCCGCGGCGTTCTGCTGCGGCAACCGTCGACCCAGTATCGGTCGGCTCCTCCATCGTCCACCCTCCCGGTCTCCCGCCAGCGCAAGCGCTCGGGCCGGTCGAGGCTTCAGCGATGGGTGAGGCACGTGGTGGCTCGCCAATCGGCCACCACCCAAGTTGCGGCAATCGAGCCTGACGAACCTCTCTACGGCTTGTTCGACCTGTCGACTGGCTCCGTAGAGACTGCATCCGAGTGCGGTAGCAGTGATCCAGCGGCGGAAATCTTGATGGTCGATGGGCCCCACAGTCCCCCTGGCTTCGCCCGTGGTGGTGGAGCAGGTGACGGCGGCGACCCTACGCGAGGCTACGAAGAGTACCAACCCGAGCCACTCGACTCTCTGCAAAGAGAGGAACTTCGCCGCAGGAACGAGGATCCCCTGCGTATTCCCATCGCAGGGGAAACCCCCGAGGCTCGTGCCTTGGAGGAGGCGCGCCTGGCCAATTTGGCCGAGCGCACTCGACTGGAGAACCTTCAGCAAGCACTCGACGAGCGCGCGCGGCGACGAGTTCCCGACACCAGTCGACGTCAACTCTTCCCGCCGACTCAGGTATATCGAACCCCAATTCAGAATTTAGCAGCTGCGACCCCTATAGCAGAGTCCATCCAGCCTTCGCAGTCGGAAGCTGGCAGAGGTTTGCTGCAGATCGGGGATCTGCTCCGGGCAGCAGGAGATCAGAATTCAGCCGTGTCTCAGTCGCGCAACAGAATTCACAGTCGATCCGTCACTGTGAATACGGTTCAGTCGGCTCACAGCCCCAGATCGCCTCCGCGGCGCGAAGGGCGCGAGAATCGGCGAGATCAATATGGCGACAGACTCGACCGAGATGATAGGCGTCGAGTGCCCTATTCCCCTCCGAGGGGTGGGTCTTACGCTCCTCGGCAGCCAGATGATAGGCGTCAGTACAGTACAGGGCGTAGGGTTCCAGTTGACCCCAGAGAACCAGGCTTCGACGCGCGATCCATTATCGTGCAAGGGTTGGTCGACCGGAACAGAGCCCATCGAGGTGCACTCGACAGAGATGTACCCACAAGCAGTCGAGTGCATGTTTCTGGTCCTGAATGTTTCAGCAGAGCTATCAGAGCCGCAGTTATCCCCCCCAATTTCAGGTTGGCAACAGGAGTCAGCAAGTTCACTGGTGAGTCTAAGCCTGAAACTTGGCTTGAAGACTACCGAGTGGCAGTTCAGATTGGTGGTGGGAACGACGAGGTGGCCATGAAGCATTTACCCCTCATGTTGGAAGGTTCTGCCAGGGCGTGGTTGACTCAATTACCTCCTAGCAGCATTTACACTTGGGAAGATCTGTCCCGAGTGTTCGTCAGAACGTTTGAAGGGACTTGCAAGCGACCAGCTGGATTGACAGAGTTGCAAGTCTGCGTGCAGAAAGCTAATGAGACTCTCAGAGAGTATATTCAGAGGTGGATCACTTTGCACCACACTGTGGAAAATGTCTCTGATCATCAGGCAGTCTGCGCCTTCAAAGACGGCGTCAAGAACAGAGAACTGAGTTTGAAATTTGGTCGAACCGGCGACATGACCTTGAGTCGGATGATGGAGATTGCTACCAAGTACGCCAACGGCGAAGAAGAAGACCGACTCCGAAGCGGCAAGCACAAGCCGAGTCAGTCGGAAAAGGGAAACACCAGTCGGAAACAGAAGCGGAAGGCTGAACCGGCAGCTCCTGGAGAAGCTCTGGCCGTGACTCAAGGAAAGTTTAAGGGGAAACCAAAAGGATCCTGGAACCCCAAGAAGGTAAAGGATAAAGAAGGGAACGACGTGTTGGATATGCCATGTCACATTCACACGAAGAAAGACGAAGAGGGGAATATCATTTACCCAAAGCACACCACTCGCCAATGTCGACTCCTGATCCAGCAGTTTCAGGGAAAATAGTCTAAAGACAAGGAGAAGGAGTCGGACAAGGCCGAAGACAAGGAGGACAGTGAGGGAGGATATCCGCATATCAACTCCACTCTGATGATCTTTGCATATGTAGAAAGCAGAAGTCGACTGAAAGTGATTAACTGAGAGGTGAACATGGTTGCCCTAGCAAAGGCAAATTATCTGAAGTGGTCTCAAACACCCATCACATTCGACCAATCTGATCACCCGACTCATATTGCCACCCCTGGGAGGCAAGCTTTGGTGGTCGATCCAGTTGTCGAAGGCACTTGACTGACAAAAGTGCTGATGGATGGTGGAAGTGGGCTGAATCTGTTATATGCAGACACATTGAAAGGTATGGGCATTCCGATGTCCCGACTGAGCACTAGTAACATGAGCTTTCATGGAGTTATACCAGGGAAGAAAGCCGAGTCACTCGGCCAGATAGCTTTGGACGTGGTGTTTGGTGATTCGAAGCATTTTCGCAAAGAAAAGTTGACGTTTGAGGTCGTGGATTTTCAAAGTGCATATCATGCCATTTTGGGGAGACCAGCCTATGCACGGTTCATGGCTCGACCATGTTACGTGTACCTCAAATTGAAGATGCCCGGCCCCAAAGGAGTAATCACTGTCACCGGTGATAGGAAAAAGGCAGAGGAGTGCTTTCAGAAGGGCTCCAAGATTGCCGATTCCCAAGTGACAGCGGTCGAGTTCGAGGAGTACAAGCAAAACGCAGATCCGAGTGATTTGCTGCGATCGAAGAAACCCGCTACAGAGTCTGCATTCCAGTCGTCTGGGGAGATGAAGCCTGTTCATATTCACCCGACCGACCCCGATGCAGCTCCGACCTGCATCTCCACAACACTCGACCCAAAATAGGAAGAAGCGCTCATCCAGTTCCTCCGTGAGAACTGGGACATTTTTGCATGGAAGCCCGCTGACATGCCAGGTGTTCCCAGGGGACTGGCTGAGCATCGCCTAAGAGTCGACTCGTCTACAAAACCAGTCAAAGAGCATCTTCGGCGGTCCGCCGTCCAGAAGAGAAAGGCCATTGGTGAAGAAGTGGCTCGACTGTTGGCGGCAGGATTTATCCGAGAGATATACCACTCCGAGTGGCTCGCTAATGTCGTCATGGTTCCTAAGAAGGACAAGTCGCTCCGAATGTGCATTGATTTCAAGCACATCAACCGGGCCTGCCCGAAAGATCACTTTCCTCTCCCTCGCATAGATCAAATTGTTGACTCGACCGCGGGATGCGAGAGGTTGTCTTTTTTAGATGCTTACTCCGGGTACCACCAGATCCGTCTATACGGGCCCGATGAGGTAAAAACAGCTTTCATCACTCCATTCGGGTGCTTCTGCTATATCACCATGCCATTCGGCCTCAAGAATGCCGGAGCCACATTTATGCGAATGATTCAGAAGTGTCTACTCACTCAAATCAGTCGGAATGTGGAAGCTTATATGGATGATATTGTTGTCAAGTCATGAAAAGGTTCCGACCTGCTCGTTGACCTCGCCGAAACATTTGCCAACCTCAGAAGGTATGATATCAAGCTCAATCCATCAAAGTGCACATTTGGAGTTCCTGGTGGCAAGTTACTCGGTTTTCTCGTTTCCGAACGGGGAATCGACGCTAACCCAGAGAAGATTGGCACTATTCTCCGAATGAAACGCCCTGTGCGAGTGCACGATGTCCAGAAGCTTACTGGATGCTTGGCCGCATTAAGTCGATTCATCTCACGACTCGGTGAAAAGGCACTGCCTCTTTACCGACTGATGAAGAAGGCTGACAAGTTCGAGTGGACTCCAGAAGCTGATGCAGCGTTTGCCGAGCTAAAAGCTCTGCTCTCCACCCAGCCGGTGCTTGCTGCTCCAATCAGCAAAGAGCCTCTGTTGCTCTACATCGCAGCCACAGGACAAGTCGTCAGTACTGTGCTAACGGTCGAGTGGGAAGAAGAAGGAAAAGCTCTCAAAGTTCAGCGCCAAGTGTATTATTTGTCTGAAGTCTTGACTCCATCCAAGCAGAGATATCCTCATTATCAGAAGCTTGTGTATGGAATATACATGACCACAAAGAAGGTTGCTCATTATTTCTCTGACCATTCCATCACAGTCGTCAGCGACGCTCCACTATCAGAGATTTTGCACAACAGAGATGCAACTGGTCGAGTGGCCAAATGGGCGATTGAACTTCTTCCCCTTGATATCAAGTTTGAGGCAAAGAAAGCCATTAAGTCCCAGGCGATAGCAGATTTCCTCACCGAGTGGATTGAACAACAGCAGCCGACTGAAGTTCACTCGGAGCATTGGACCATGTTTTTCGATGGCTCTAAGATGTTGAATGGTTCCGGTGCTGGGGTTGTCCTGGTTTCCCCCAGAGGAGATAAGCTCAGATATGTGCTCCAGATTCACTTTGATTCCTCCAACAATGAGGCAGAATATGAGGCCCTCCTATATGGGTTGCGCATGGCCATTTCACTCGGCGTCCGTCGCCTAATGGTCTATGGCGACTCGGATTTAGTGGTCAATCAGGTGATGAAAGAGTGGGACATGAGAAGCCCAGCCATGACTGGATACTGCAGTGCAGTGAGGAAGCTGGAAAAGAAGTTCGAGGGGTTGGAGCTCCATCATATACCCCGACTGAAAAATCAAGCAGCTGATGATCTAGCAAAGATAGGTTCCAAGAGAGAAGCCATTCCGAGTGGTGTGTTCTTGGAGCATATACACACTCCGTCAGTCAAAGAAGATCCTTTCACCGAAGAAACTCCGCATCCCAAGAGTGCCACAGATCCGACTGAAGTTGAAGTCCCAGCGGTGGTCGACTTGATCATGGAGGTTTTGGTGGTCATTCCCGACTGGACGATTCCGTATGTCGCATATATCTTGAGGAAAGAGCTTCCGGAGGATGAGGAAGAGGCTCGACAGATCGTCCGTCGATCTAAGGCCTTTACCGTAATCAAAGGACGATTATACAGAGAAAGCGCGACTGGAGTCGGTCAGAAGTGCATAACACCAGAAGAAGGTCGACTCATCCTCAATGATATTCACTCGGGGACCTGTGGTCATCATGCGTCCTCTCGGACCATCGTGGCCAAAGCATACCGAGCCGGATTTTACTGGCCCAAGGCGAATGAGATGGCAAAAGAGATAGTGGATAAGTGCGAGGGATGTCAGTTCTACTCGAATATGTCGCACAAGCCTGCGTCAGCTTTGAAGACCATCCCACTCGTCTGGCCTTTTGTAGTTTGGGGGCTGGACATGGTCGGTCCTTTGAGAACAGGACGAAGCGGCTTCACGCATGTACTGGTGGCAGTCGACAAGTTCACCAAGTGGATCGAGGCTAAACCAATCAAGAACCTTGACACCGGTACTGCTGTTAGCTTCATCAGGGAACTAATATTCAGATATGGAGTCCCGCACAGCATCATTACGGATAATGGGTCGAACTTTGACTCAGAGGAATTCAGAGCTTTTTGCGACTCCCAGGGCACACGGGTCGACTACGCTTTAGTCGCCCATCCGCAGTCGAATGGACAAGCAGAGCGAGCTAATGGACTGATTCTTAAGGGATTGAAGCCTCGACTGATGCGTGATCTCAAACACGCGGCTGGAGCTTGGGTCGATGAACTTCCCTCTGTACTCTGGGGACTGCGGACCACACCTAATCGGTCGACCGGAAGAACTCCATTCTTCTTGGTCTACGGAGCTGAAGCGGTCTTGCTGAGTGATCTTCTTCATAATGCTCCCCGAGTTGAAATCTACAACGAAGCAGAAGCTGAACAAGCGTGGCAGGACGCAGTCGACCTTTTAGAGGAAGAAAGGGAGATGGCTCTGATCCGGTCGACCATCTACCAACAAGATCTGCGCCGTTTCCACGCCAGAAATGTGAGAGGTCGAGCCTTCCAGGAAGGAGATTTGGTTCTCCGAGTGGATCAGCACAAACCACACAAGCTTGCTCCTTCTTGGGAAGGCCCCTTCATCGTCACTAAGGTCCTCCACAATGGGGCGTACCGTCTTTACAACGTCGAGCATAATATCGGCGAGCCCCGAGCTTGGAACGCGGAGCTACTCCGCCCATTCTACACTTAAGTTTTATCATTCGGATGAGTTGCAATAAAGTACTTTTGTAGTTCATGGACCTCAAAATAATAAGTGTCATAGTTCCTCCATAATATCTGTCACTTTTTATTTTTGTCCAATGAAATTCCCCTCAGTGGGTGACTTAGCTGCGAATCCGTTTCGCCTAAGTTTGTAAAAATCCTACCGAGTGGTGAGCCAGACTCCCACTCGGAGGCTTAGCTGCGAATCCGTTCCTCCTAAGTTATCAAAATCCTACCGAGTGGTAAGCCAGCCTTCCACTCGGAGGCTTAGCTGCAGTGCAAGCACTCGCCTAAGTTTATCAAAATCCTACCGAGTGAAGAGCAACCCTCTCACTCAGGGGCTTAGCTGCAGCCATGTGCTCGCCTAAGTTTATCAAAATCCTACCGAGTGGTAAGCCAGCCTTCCACTCGGAGGCTTAGCTGCAGTGCAAGCACTCGCCTAAGTTTATCAAAATCCTACCGAGTGAAGAGCAACCCTCTCACTCGGGGGCTTAGCTGCAGCCATGTGCTCGCCTAAGTTATAAAAATCCTACCGTGTGAAGAGCAACCCTCTCACTCGGAGGCTTAGCTGCAGTCCAAGGACTCGCCTAAGTTTATCAAAATCCTACCGAGTGGTAAGCCAGCCTTCCACTCGGAGGCTTAGCTGCAGTGCAAGCACTCGCCTAAGTTATAAAAATCCTACCGAGTGAAGAGCAACCCTCTCACTCGGAGGCTTAGCTGCAGTCCAAGCACTCGCCTAAGTTATAAAAATCCTACCGAGTGAAGAGCAACCCTCTCACTCGGGGGCTTAGCTGCAGTCCAAGCACTCGCCTAAGTTATAAAAATCCTACCGAGTGAAGAGCAACCCTCTCACTCGGGGGCTTAGCTGCAGCCATGTGCTCGCCTAAGTTATAAAAATCCTACCGAGTGAAGAGCAACCCTCTCACTCGGAGGCTTAGCTGCAGCCCTGTGCTCGCCTAAGGTATAAAAATCCTGCCGAGTGGAGAGCAACCCTCTCACTCGGGGGGCTTAGCTGCAGCCCAGTGCTCGCCTAAGTGGACTAAAGAATAAGTCGATTGCAGTACAGGCACCTTGCTTTGAACCTGCAAAAGACATTCCGAGCCGAAGGCAATCATATTCAAGCACCAAATCCAAGTTTGAATCGACATCTAAAGGAGCCGAAAGTGCTCAGGCGTCAAGCCTGTTAAGGTTTGTCGGTTACAATTCCACTCGGCATACCGAGGCAAATTTAAAGCGTCGAGCCAGAAGAAGTTTTTTACCCCTCCTGTGGAGGGCTGGAAGGTGCAACAAATTCATCAAGGTCAATTCCGTCGGCGATCCGAGTGGCAGCTGCAAGGAAAGTTTCCATAAAGGACCTGAAGTCGTGCTTCTTGGTATTGGCTACCCGAAGGGCCGCCAGCTTCTCCTCTCGCGCATCTTTGCAGTGGACTCGGGCCAGACACAGAGCGACATCTGCACCACACCGAGCCGAGGACTTCTTCCACTCCTGCACTCGACCAGGGATCGTGTTCAAGTGGGCCATCAGCGACTCAAGGTCGTTCTGAAGTGTCTCCTCGGGCCAGAGTGTCGAGTCGATGCGCGATGTGGCGGCCTTCAGCTTTGCGAGATAGTCCACGACAGCTGCAACACGGGACTCAAGTCGGAAAACTTCCATGGCAACTTCGTCGTTCACCGGAGAATTGACAGGGTCGAGGTTTGGCTCCAGCCGGCTAGTTTCTTCTTCAAAGTTTTGACAAAATTCTGCAAGGGTGATCACTAAGTCAAGGAGATGGTCGAATGGATAAATCACAATTGGAAATGTCTGCCAAGCATAGAGGTTTACCTTCAAGCATAAGAAACAGCTTCTTGGCAAGTCCACTCAGGAAGGCCTCCAGATCAGTTTTCTTCCCAGTCAATTTGCTGACTTGGTCGGTCAGGGCAGCTTTATCAGTTTTCAGTCGACTGACCTCCTTGTTGGCAATCCCAAGAGCAGCTTTCAGATTGGCATTGTCTTGTTCAAGCTTGGTGACTGAAGCTAACTTCTCGTCGGCAAGCTTGATCTTCTCAGCTAGCTCAAGGTCTTTCTTCTGCTGGGCCTCCCTTACCTTACCTACAAGTCACAGCAAGATCAGATTTTGAAACAAGCAAGGGGAAAAGCAGTCGTCAGGGTCTCACCAAACATACCTTCGGTCTCCTCCTTTGCCTTTGTCAGCTTCTCCTGAACCAGCTTCAAGCTCAGCTCGACTTGAGTATGTTTTTGTTCCAGCTCTGAGTAGCGAGCCACAAGATCATAGGAGTTCTGCGAAGAACCAATCGACTAAATGTCAAATATAATTCACTTCCGAGTGAAAAAGGGAAAAACACACATTTCTAAGACTACAGCCAAATACAAGCATTCGACCGTAGTCTCGGGGACTACACCCAGTGGGTGCACTCAGCGTGCCCCCACTAATCCTGTTGAAGACAAAGTCGACCAGTCGACCTCAAAAAAAAAGTGCGAGATGCATTCTCTAAGACTGTGATCAACTGCAAGCAGTCGACCACAGTCTCGGGGACTACACCCAGTGGGTGCACTCAGCGTGCCCCCACCGGTTTGTGAAATCCAGTCGACCAGTCGACTGACAGAAAGATTGACACCATAAAGCCTAAGGCCGACTGCCAGCAGTCGACCTTAGCCTTGGGGACTACACCCAGCGGGTGCACTCAGCGTGCTCCCGCTAACACGGAGTTTATTCGACACACCCAGTGGGTGACTACTATAAATTCCGGAAAAGAAAAGTTTTTGGTAGCATATCCAACAGAACAAACAGCGGTCGACTGACC
Organism: Triticum aestivum; assembly: GCF_018294505.1. Taxonomy (NCBI): domain Eukaryota; kingdom Viridiplantae; phylum Streptophyta; class Magnoliopsida; order Poales; family Poaceae; genus Triticum; species Triticum aestivum. The sequence continues at coordinate 2,811 of NW_025226539.1, read as the reverse complement.
TAGACATTGCTTTGGAGGGAAGAGCTGGCGTCATAAGCTGCCTGGCTCGCGTCCCGAATGGTCTTCAGCTGCTCCATCATGAGTCCCGCCTGGCGTATTGCCTCCTTCGCTACGCCAGCTTGGTCCTCTGGGACGTGGTGCGTCGTGAAGAGAGAGGGCTGCTGAGCACTCGTCAGTGGATTTGCGAAGGACACCGTGTGTCGAGTGGTGTTCTCTTCCTCCACAGTCAGAATCTCAGGCGCCGTCACATCCTGAGGCACCTTACTGGTGGACGCTTTCTGACTCCTCCTGCGTGCCAGTGGTTCTTCATCCTCGTCGTCATCAGGGAGATTGATAACAGTATTGGGTGGAGCTGCGGAGAAGAATCAGGATCAGAGATCGCGAGTCAGTCGACTAAGAACGGTGTTAAGAATACAGTACCTGGGTTCGAAGTTGCTGCGTCCTCCATCTCGTGGTCATCAGCCCGGGCCGAGGTTTCAGAAGTAGCAGCACTGCAACTCCAAAGGATCAGTCGACTAACTTCAGCGTCGACCAGAGATAAAGTTCACACAGAATAAGAAAATATGAGCAGCACGGTTACCCTGATATGGTGGGGATGGACACCTTCATCTTCGGCAAGAGCTTGATCGGCTTCGACGAGGCCGCCCTGGGCTGCTTCGGCGCCTTTTCAGTCGGCACCGGAGAGGTGGTCCGAGGGCGCTTGGTCGACTGAGTGGCGGTCGCAACCCCCTTACCACGTTCGGTTGAAGGGTCGTGGACAAGCTTCGACCGCCTTTCTGAGCGCGGTGGTACGACCTCCTCCTCCTCTTCTTCCTCGTCCTCGACGTTGTCTTCATCACCATCATCATCATCATCGTCGTCATCATCCTCTGCAACATCCGAGTCCCATTCCTCCTCTTCCTGGCTCTCTCCCCCGCTCGCCTCGCCCTCCTCAGTCGAAGCTTGTGCCCCATTGGGCATCGAGTACAGCTCAGTGAGGGCCTAGCAGATGCCCAGACAAGGATCAGTCGACCAGTCGGCAGGGTTAACAGAAATGAATACGACAAGGGCGCAGTGGAGAGCAGAGCAAGTGTACCTTGTTTGAGTCGCTGTTGTGGTCGAGTGGAGGAATCCTTCTGGCTCCGCGTGGGTTGTCCTTGTTTCCGGTGACGGCTGCCATCCATCTTTCCAGAGTGACATCGTCGACTGCTTCTGGATGGACTCTAGTCTCGTCTTCGGTCCCACAGTACAACCACATGCAGTGGCTCTGGAACTGGAGAGGCTGGATGCGACGCCTGAGGAAAACCTCCAGGAGGTCCATGCCCGTCACTCCCTCCCGAACCAACTGCACCACGCGCTCCATCAACATCTTCACGTCAGCTTTCTCCTCCGGAATCAGCTTCAGAGGGGAGGGCTTGCTCACTCGGTCCATGGTGAATGGAGGGAGTCCACTCGACTGCCCTGGCGTCGACTGGACCTGGCAGTAGAACCAAGTCGACTGCCAGCCTCTGACGGACTCGGGAAAGGTCATGGGCGGGAAGGTGATCTTATTCCTCACCTGAATCCCCAGACCCCCACACATTTGGACGACTCGGGTTCTCTCATCACCTGGGCTCGCCTTCTTCACGGTCTGAGATCGACACGTGAATATATGTTTGAACAAACCCCAGTGCGGTCGACAGCCCAAGAAACCCTCACACATGGACACGAACGCAGCAAGATAGGCAATGGAGTTTGGGGTAAAGTGGTGGAGCTGCGCTCCGAAGAAATTCAAGAAGCCATGAAAGAAAACACTCGGCGGCAAGGAAAACCCACGATCAACATGGGTGGCCAAAAGCACACACTCACCCTCTTCTGGCTGGGGCTGCCACTCCTTCCCCGGAAGCCTCGCAGCTCCGTGGGGGATCAAGCCCTTGTTGGCCATGTCGAGGAGGTCATTCTCCGTGATAGTCGACTGGATCCAGTCTCCTTGGACCCAGCCCTTCGGCAGGCGGGATCTGGACGAGGACCCTCCGCGGCTGGTGGATCTCCCCTTTGCCTTCTCCGACGCCGACACCTTCTTTGCACGCTCCAGCGCCGCCGTCTTCTCCTTGGCCATGGTCGCCGGCGAGATGCGCGAAGGGAAGTGGTGCGGGGGCGAGAGCGAGGACGCTGAGCAGGGAAGAAGGAAGCAGAGACAGAGGGAGAATGCTGAGGCGCAGCACAGAAATCCTCGCTGGGCGCATTTATAAGGTCCCTTCCGAGTGGCTGACATGTGGGCCCGGTCGATCTAATCATATCTGGGAGTAGTTATGCAGACTGGATACGTGGCGAAAAAGGCGGCGCGGAGATCGAGGCGTCTATGCCCCGTCCCATCCGAACGCCGCGGTCCGCCCCGCTTCGCGCGCGCCCCCAAATTTCGCATCCCGCGGAATCCGCGAGCAACAAATCAGTCTTTCAGACGCGGTGTTTCTGGCGATCCGACGCTCGAAGATCGTCGAAGCCCAAAAGATCACTCGACGCAAAAATAGAATGGATCGAGTCGACTGAAGGCAAATTGCTCCCTGTCAACGAAGAGATTCTTTGGTCCAGAACAGCGCACAACTAGAGCGCAAAGGTTAATCGGAAACGACATCAACTCCTTCTTCACTCGAAGCCTCAATCCATTCGGGGGCTAATGATGGGGTTATGTACCTAGGGTAGGGTCATGGACCTGATCCAAGTAACTTACCCCAAGACATCCTTAGAAGAGGTCGCCTTCCAGTCGACCAATGAGGACTCACTCGACTGGTCTGAAGGACTCGACCACGAAGACTCACTCGACCACCAGGAGGTCAAGAGGCACTCTGCACT
>NW_025226538.1:2050-17648 GCF_018294505.1 Triticum aestivum | reverse complement strand
GGGTGCGGGACGGGGCGGTGGCTGGCAGCATGGCAGCGTGGGACTCCGGCGAGTCCGAGCCGGACACGGGAGGGCGAGGCGGCAGCGCGAGGCGGGCCGGCCTCCTCGGCTGGGCTGCGGCCTAGTCGGGCAGGAAACTTTTTTTAAATAATTCCACCGAAAACAGAAAAATCCTAATAACAATATAATTTTTTTCTTCTGAAAATGCCAAAACAAATTTTCACTGTCTAATGAAATATTTAGAACAAAGTGAACATTTTTCTGGCCTAAAAATGCAATTGTGAAAACATGCATTTTTTTTCTAATTCAAATAAAATGGCAACAAAAGTCCAAATAAAATCTTAAATTGATTTTAACATTTTTCCTCCAATATTTCTTTTATTTTGGAGAAGTCATTTTATCCCCTCTCTTTTAATTTAATATTGGAAATATTTGGAAAGAAAATGATTAAAACCAAAATAATCCTCTTTTCAATATTTGAGGAAATTCAAATATGAAAATAACGAAATCCCCAACTCTCTCTGTGGGTCCTTGAGTTGCTTAGAATTTCTAGGATCAACCAAAATGCAATAAAATATGATATGCAATGATGACCTATGTATAACATTCCAAATTGAAAATTTCGGATGTTACATATAATGTAAAAAGTCCCACTAGTATATGAAAATGAAAATCATGGAGACTCTCTATATGAAATACATGGTGCTACTTTGAAGCACATGTGTGGTAAGATGATAGTAATGTGCCACCTCTCTCTTTTTCTCTCACTTTTCTTTCTCTTTTTTTGAACAACCTCATGGACCTCATCGCTCTTTTTCGAGCACTCATAAGTCTCCTCCAATTCATACCCTCACTGGTAGGGGCACATTCTAATAATGATGATCATCACACTTTATTTTACTTACAACTCAAAAACATATGAATGACAGGATGACTAAAAATGAATGCCTTTGGCAGTGTACCAGGATATGCAATGATCTAGCGTAACATGTATTAAAATGATGAATAGTGGCTTTGCCACAAAATATCATGTCAGCATTATGATCATGCAAAGAAATATGATGAATGAATGATCAAGTCATATGAATAGTACACTACACAATTTGCTCTATGACGGTGTCCTGGACTAAGGGGTACCAACCTAGTTAGCCCATAGTCCACTTCTACTTCTTGAGCTTGAGTTGGATTTTCCCTTGAAGAGGAAAGGTGATGCAACAAAGTAGAGATGAGTATTTCCCTCAGTTTGAGAACCAAGGTATCAATCCAGTAGGAGGTACACGCAAGTCTCCAATCTATGCACCTGCACAAACAATCAAACACTTGCACCCAACGCGATAAAGAGGTTTTCAATCCCTTCATGGTCACTTGCAAGGATGAGATCTAATAGAAATAGATATAAAAGATTACTAAAACGTAAAACAAATTAAAAGTAAATAAATTGCAGCAAGGTATTTTTGGGTTTTTTGGTTTATAGATATGAAAATATATGATGGAAAATAGACCCGGGGGGCATAGGTTTCACTAGAGGCTTCTCTCTTGAAGGAAAATAATACATATAAAACATCCCAAAGAGATAATATAATAGCATGGATCAATAAAAAATTATAGATATGTTGGAGACGTATCAAGCATCCCCATGCTTAATTCTTACTCGTCCTCAAGTAGGTAAATGATAAAAATAGTATTTCTGATGTGGAATGCTACCTAACATATTTATCCATGTAATTTGCTTTATTGTGGCATGAATATTCAGATCCATACGATTCAAAACAAAATTTTAATATTAACATAAAAACAATAATACTTCAAGCATACTAATAAAGCAACCGTGACTTCTCAAAATAACATGGTCAAAGAAAGTTATCCCTACAAAATTATATAGTATGGCTATGCTCCATCTTCAGCACACAAAGTATTAAATCATGCACAACCCTGATGACAAGCCAAGCAATTGTTTCATACTTTTGATTTTCTCAAACCTTTTCAACTTTCACGCAATACATGAGCGTGAGCCATGGATATAGCACTATAGGTCGAATAGAATATGGTGGTTGTGGAGAAGACAAAAACAAGGAGATAGTCTCACATCAACTAGGTGTATTAACGGGCTATGGAGATGCCCGGCAATAGATATCAATATGAGTGAGTAGGGCTTTCCATGCAACGGATGCACTAGAGCTATAGGTTTATGAAAGATCAAAAAGAAACTAACTGGGTGTGCATCCAACTGGCTTGCTCATGAAGACCTAGGGCAATTTGAGGAAGCCCAACATTGGAATATACAAGCCAAGTTCTATAATGAAAAATTCCCACTATTATATGAAACTAACAACATAGGAGACTATCTATCATGAAGATCATGGTGCTACTTTGCAGCCCAAGTGTGCAAAAAGGATAGTAGCATTGCCCCTTCTCTCTTTTCTCTCAGTTTTTTTGGTGGGCTTCTTTGGCCTCTTTTTTTATTTGGGCTTCATTGGCCTCTTTTTTTGTAAAGTCCGGAGGCTCATCCCAACTTGTGAGGGAATCATAGCTTCCATCATCCTTTCTTCACATGGGACAATGCTATAATAATGATGATCATCACACTTTTATTCACTTATAACTCAAGAATTACAACTCAATACTTTAGAACACATGACGGAATGGTGGAATTTGCATGGCAATATATCTCGGAATGGCTATGGAAATGCCATAATAGTTAGGTATGGTGGCTGTTTTGAGGAAGGGTATATGGTGGGTTTAATGCACCAGCGAGAATTGTGCGGTACTTGAGAGGCTAGCAATGGTGGAAGGGTGAGAGTGCGTATAATCCATGGACTCAACATTAGTCATAAAGAACTCACATACTTATTGCAAAAATTTATTAGATATCGAAGCCAAGTACTACACACATGCTCCTAGGGGGATAGATTGGTAGGAAAAGACCATCGCTCGTCCCCGACCGCCACTCGTAAGGAAGACAATCAATAATAAATCATGCTCTGACTTCATCACATAACGGTTCACCATACGTGCATGCTATGGGAATCACAAACTTTAACACAAGTATGTCTACCAATCCACAATTAGTCACTAGCACGACTCTAATATCACCTTCTTTATGTCTCAAAACAATCATAACTAATCAAACTTCTCATAGTATTCAATGCTCTTTATATGAAAGTTTTTATTATATCCCTCTTAGATGACCATCATATTAGGTCTACATTCATAACTTAAGCAAATTACCATGTTGTTTAGAGAGACTCTAAAATTAATATAAGTGAAGCATGAGAGTTCAACAATTTATATAAAATAAAGCCAATGCCGTGCTCTAAAAAGATATAAGTGAAGCTCCAGAGCAAATTGCCTAGCTCAAAAGATATAAGTGAAGCACATAGAGTATTCTAATAAATTCACGATTCATGTGTGTTCCTCTCAAAAGATGTGTGCAGAAAGGATGATTGTGGCAAAATAAAAAGCAAAGAATCATATCATAAAAGACGCTCCAAGAAAAACACATATCATGTGGTGAATAGAACTATAGCCTCATGTAAATTTACTGATAGACGAAGACACAAGAGGGGATGCCATCCGGGGCATCCTCAAGCTTAGATGCTTGGTTGTCCTTGAATATTACCTTGGGGTACCTTGGGCATCCCCAAGCTTAGGCTCTTGCACTCCTTCCATAGTCCATCAAATCTTTACTCGACACTTGAAAACTTTACAACACAAAACTCAACAGAAAACTCATGAGATCCGTTAGTATAAGAAAACACCACTTTTTGGTACTATTGTGAACTCATTATTTATTTATATTGGTGTAATATCTACCATATTCCAACTTCTCCATGGTTCATACCCCCCGATACTACCCATTGATTCATTAAAATAAGCAAACAATACATAGAAAACAAAATCTGTCAAAAACAGAATTGTCTGTAACAATCTGTAAACTTCGTATATTCTGTAACTCCAAAAATTCTGAAAAATTAGGACAACCTGGGAAATGTGTATATAAATCTTGTGTACAAAATTCAGATCAAAATCATGCTTCTTTGATGTTTGAAAATTATTTTACTGGGCACAAAAGTTTATGTTTTTCCGCAAGATCAAATCAACTATCACCGTAAGCCATCCCAAAGGTCTTACTTGGCTCAAACACTAATTAAAACACCAAAACACAATTTCTACAGAGATAATAATGTGTATTCTCAAAAAACAGAAAATAAAAATAATTGGTTTGTCTGCCTACAAGCGCTTTTCTTTAAAGCCTTTTAGCTAGGCATTGATAATTTTAATGATGCTCACATGAAAGATAATAGTTGAAGCACAAAGAGGGCATCATCAAGCATGTGAAGAACACATCTAAGTCTAACATACTTCCTATGAATAGGCATTTTATAGTCAAACAAATTATCAAGGCAAGCAAAAACTAGCGTATGCAAGGAAGAAGAAAGAAACAATAGCAATACCAATATAACGATAGGTAATTTAGTAACATGAACATTTCTACAACCATATTTTCCTCTCTCAACATGTAGGATCGTAATCAAATTCAACAATATAGCTATCACATAAAATTTTCTCTTCATGATTCACATGCATGCAAAGTTAACACTCTTCGAAAATAGTGGGATTAACATAAATAAAGTCATTACTTATCCAAGCCCATTTTTATCGAAAATTTCATAAGATCGAGCAAACTCCAAAGTAGTGGGATCATTATTTCCTAAAGTTGACACTCTTCCAAAACCACTTTCAATATTATAGCAAACATATTCATCATCAGGCTTAAATAAATTTTCAAGATCATGAGAAGCATTATCACGCCAATCATGGTCATTGTAATAAGTAGCGGACATAGCAAAACTAGCATCCGCAAGCTAGGGGTTTTGCATATTATTAGCATAATTGAAATTAATAGAATTTATAATAACATCATTGCAATCATGCTTTTGATTCAAGGAACTATCAAGTATGGGTGCAATAGAAACAATCTCATGTTTAACATAAGGGACTATAGCAAATTCATCTCCATAAGCATAATTAATATTGGCATCAAGGCCATAAAAATAGCAAGCATCATGTTCATCAAGGGAAGATATCTCAATAAAATCAATGGAATCATAATTATCTATAGATTCATGCATATCATTATTTTCTTCCATAGCGACGGTCATTCTCTCAATAAATTCTTTGACACAGGCATTATTAGCATAGTTTTCATAGCAATATTTAAGTATGTCAAAATTTTCAGATTTGTAGAGAGTAATATCATACTTTTCAATCAAAGAAGCAACTTCATAAGCACCCTTAAAAGCAACAAACTCTTCAATTTGTTCGATATCATAGTAACTGTAAACACCCTTTTCATAAGAAGATAAGATTTCATTATCATTAAACTCAAATAGGTAAGGAAGGTGTTTGTTAGGGTTCTTAGAGAAACAAGTAAAATCACAAAGTTCATAAAGGTTCCAAGCATAAAATAGCAAAACAATTATTGGATTCCATAAGAGTCTCCCTTTTTCAGACAAACGGTGACGCATAAAATGAGCATGCTCATCTAAAGATTTTCCCGCAACTAAATTAGTTGGGGTTTCAGCATGAGCACATATGGATCGAAGATGATCCAAGTAGAAAACTTTAAGTGGATCCATAAACCTTTTTGTTTGTGATTTTTCAATAAACACACAATTATACCAAGAAAACAAGCAAACGAGCCAAGTAAGACATAAAGGCAAATGAAAAGGCTAACGGAGGAAGGGCGAAAAAAGGCAAATCTTTTTGTATTTTTCTAAAAATGTTTTAGAAGTGGGGTAGAGGAAAATGGGAGGCAAATGGCAAATAATGTAATGCAAGAGATGAGAGTTTATGATGGGTACTTGGTAGGCTTGATGTAGAACCTCCCGAACAATGACGCTAGAAATTCTTCCTGCTACTTCTTGAGCTTGTGTTGGTTTTTCCCTTGAAGAGGAAATGGTGATGCAACAAAGTGGAGATAAGTATTTCCCTCAGTTTGAGAACCAAGGTACCAATCCAGTAGGAGGTACACGCAAGTCTCCAATCTATGCACCTGGACAAACAATCAAACACTTGCACCCAACGTGGTAAAGGGGTTGTCAATCCCTTCACGGTCACTTGCAAGGATGAGATCTGATAGAAATAGATATAAAGGATAACTATAGCATAAAACAAAGTAAAAGTAAATAAATTGCAGCAAGGTATTTTTGGGTTTTTTCGTTTATAGATCTGAAAATATATGATGGAAAATAGACCCGGGGGCATTGGTTTCACTAGAGGCTTCTCTTTTGAAGGAAAATTATACGGTGGGTGAACGAGTACCGTCGACCAGTTGATAGAAAAGAGCAAAGTTATGACGATATCCAAGGCAATGATTATGAATATAGGCATCATGTCCGTGTCAAGTAGACCGAAACGATTCTGCATCTACTACTATTAATCCACACATCGACCGCTATACATCATGCATCTAGAGTATTAAGTTCATAAGAACGGAGTAACACCTTAAGTAACATGACATGATGTAGAGGGATAAACTCAAGCAATATGATGAAAGCACCATCTTTTTACCCTTGACGGCAACGATATAATATGTGCCTCACTACCCCTACTTTGTCACTGGGTGAGGACACCGCAAGATTGAACCCAAAATTAAGCACCTCTCCCATTGCAAGAAGAACCAATCTAGTTGGCCAAACCCAACCGATAATTCGAAGAGAAATACAAATGTATGAAATCATGCACATAAGAATTCAGAGAAGATTCAAATAATATTCATAGATAAACTGATCATAAATCCACAATTCATCGGATCTCAACAAACACACCGCAAAAGAATATTACATCGGATGGATCTCCAAGAACATCAAGGAGAACATGGTATTGAGGATCAAAGATAGAGAATAAGCCATCTATCTACAAGCTATGGACCTGTAGGTCTATGGTAAACTACTCATGCTTCATCGGAAGGGCAATAGAGTTGGTGTAGATGCCCTCCGTGATTGAATCCCCCTCCGGCAGGATGCCGGAAAAGGCCCAAAGATGGATTCTCATGGGAATAGAAGGTTACGACGGTGGAAAAGTATTTTGGTGGACGCTTCTGGTCATTTGGGAATATTTGGGAATTTATAGGCCAAAGATTAGGGTTGGAGGATCTCCGAGGGGCCTACAAGCTGTGACGCCCGGTTAATTAAGCTACAACAACCCTCTGCTAATGATGCCATGTCACCTTGGTTACTGTTGGTAAAGTCGTGTTAGTTTAAAACGATTCAAATTCAAATTTAAAATATAGGAAAACAATAAAAATTTTCAAATATTAAAACTAAAATGTTCATCATATGGCAAATAATCCCTAACTAGTTTTGGTGGTGGAACCAACCTTTTACAAAGTGTTAAATGCCCTAAACTAATTAAAAACAACGGCTAAAATAATAATTTAATTCCTTTTGAAAATATAAAAATATTAAACTAATTTATTTTGGGTCCAAACTAGGTTTGGCAGTGGCCTATTTTGATGATACTAATTTAGGTGCTAACTTGGTATTTTAAAGAAATAATTAGGAACTAAAAGAAAACGGAAAAGAAATATAAAGAAAAAAGAAAAAAAACTGCCCCCCTGAATGGGCCTTGGCCCAGTTAGCCGTGTGGCCGAGCGGCCTGCCGGCCCACCCCCCGCACACGTGGCCTACTAGCCCCCCCGGTCAAACCCTAACCCGTAACCGCACACCCCCCACTTCCCACGTCTCTCCTCTCCCCCTCCCGATCCGATCTGGATCGGGGGCTCGATCCACGCCGGCGCCAAGACGCCGCCTGGTATCCCGTCGCCGCCGTTGGATCGCCTCCTCGTCCTCCTCCTCGCCGAACCGCCCGAGTCGCCACCGCCCCGTTGTCCCCGACCTCCGTCGAGCCCACTGCCCTTGACCCTGCGAACCCGCGGTGAGGCCCCGGGCTCCCGCCCCCTCGCCTCGCACTCCCTCCCCCCCGCGAGCATCGCCGCGCCTCGCACGCTCCGGCCCCGCGCTCACCGCGCCCGGCCGCGCCCTGGCAACGTGCTACACCGATCGGCCGTGCCAGTCGTCCCCCGCCCGCTGGTCACCGCCCCTTCCCCTTGCTCATCGTGAAGCCTCGCGCCACAGGCCTTCCCCTGTTCGCCATGTCCGCGCCTAGTGCGTGGCCGCTCCCTGCGCCTTGCCTGCGGGCACGCCACGGCCTCCTTCCTGTGCGCGCCCACCGTGGTCGTGCCCCTATTGGTCACCGTGGACCCGACATTGCCCCGCCACCGCCCTGCGGCTCCCTGCCGCAGCCACCTCCGCCGCCGCGGTCATTCCCCCTCCGCCGCCTCCCCTGGATCCGGCCGGCACCGGCGCCGGCGTGCGTAGGGCCTGCTCGGTGCCCCCTCGGGCACCCGTCCGTTTGGGCGCCCGCACCACCACCCGTTAACGCGTGCCCGTGCCTGTTAAGGCCCATGGGGCCTATGACAGCTGGGGCCCAGCCCCTGAGAATGTTTCAAAATAATAATAATAATAATATATTTAATAAAATTAATAATTAATTAATTAATAAGTGAACTAATTAAGTTAATTAATCCTGTGTAATTAATCTAATTAACTAGTTAGTTTAATTAAATAGTAATTAGTTTAACTAAACCTAGTTAACCTAAACAGAGTATGACAGGTGGGTCCCACTGGACCCACATGTCAGTTTGACTTAGTCAATCCCTGTTGACTACTGATGTCAACATGACATCATGCTGATGTCATTAATACAATTTCGAATTAAATTAAATGATTAATTAAATTCCAGAAATTACTAAATCTTTAGAAAATCATATCTTTTAATCCATAACTCGGATTAAATTATTTTCAACATGAAAGTTGCTCAGAACGACGAGACGAATCTGGATACGCAGCCCGTTCATCCGCCACACATCCCTAACATATTGAACATGCAACTTTCCCCCTCCGGATCACCTGTCTGAAAACGCGAAACACCGGGGATACTTTCCCGGATGTTTCCCCCTTTCGCCGATATCACCTACTGCCGCGTTAGGGCACACCTAACCCCGCTCATTGTCATGTCATGCGTCGTCATGCTTATGTTTGCATTGTATTTACTATTTCTTCCCCCTCTTCTCTATGGTAGACTACGAGACCGACGCTGCTGCTGCCTAGTTCGACTACGGAGTTGACGACCCCCCTCCTTGCCAGAGCAACCAGGCAAGCCCCCCCTTGATCACCAAATATCGCCTATTCTACCCTCTACTGCTTGCATTAGAGTAGTGTGGCATGCTACTGTTTTGATTAATCCTATTCTGTTGCATAGCCTGTCATTGTTGCTACATCTGTTGATACCTTACCTACAATCCTAAATGCTTAGTATAGGATGCTAGTTTATCATCATTGGCCCTACATTCTTGTCAGTCTGCCTTGCTATACTATCGGGCCATGATCACTCGGGAGTTGATCACAGGTATATACTATACATATATACATACTATACAGATGGTGACTAAAGTCGGGTTGGCTCGTTGAGTACCCGCAAGTGATTCCGATGTGGGGGCTGAAAGGATAGGTGGCTCCATCCTGGTAGAGGTGGGCCTGGGTTCTCGACGGCCCCCGACTGTTACTATGTGGCAGAGCGACAAGGCGGGTTGAGACCAGCTAGGAGAGAGGTGGGCCTGGCCCTGGTCGGCGTCCATGGTTACTTCATAATAACACGCTTAACGAGATCTTGGTATTTGATCTGAGTCTGGCCACTGGCCTATATGCACTAACCAACTACGCGGGAAAGATATGGGCACTCAACATCGTGGTATCAGCCGAAGCCTTCATGACGTCAGCGATTGAGCGGAGCGCGTCGAATTGGAACGTAAGCCTGCTCTTGTATTAAGGGGGCTAGTTCTGCTTCCGACCGCCCTCGCAACGTGCAAGTGTGCAATGGGCGATGGGCCCAGACCTGTGCGCCATAGGATTTAGACCGGCGTGCTGACCTCTCTGTTGTGCCTAGGTAGGGCTGCGACGTGTTGGTCTTCCGAGGCCGGGCATGACCCAGGGAAGTGTGTCCAGCCAAATGGGATCGAGCGTGTTGGGTTATGTGGTGCACCCCTGCAGAGAAGTTTATCTATTCGAATAGTCATGTCCCTTGGTAAAAGGACGACCCGGAGTTGTACCTTGACCTTATGACAACTAGAACCGGATACTTAATAAAACACACCCAGACAAGTTCCACAGACAACCCGGTGATCGCTTTTCCATAGGGTGACGAGGGGAGGATCGCCGAGTAGGATTATGCTATGTGATGCTACTTGGAGGACTTCAGTCTACTCTCTTCTACATGCTGCAAGACGGAGGCTGCCAGAAGCGTAGTCTTCGATAGGACTAGCTATCCCCCTCTTATTCTGGCATTCTGTAGTTTAGTCCACCGATATTGCCTCTTTACACATATACCCATGCATATGTATTGTAGATCCTTGGTTGCGAGTACTTTGGATGAGTACTCACGGTTGCTTTTCTCCCCCTTTCCCCCCTTTCCTTTCTTCCTGGTTGTCGCAACCAGATGCTAGAGCCTAGGATCCAGACGCCACCATCGACGATGACTCCTACTACACCGGAGGTGCCTACAGCTATGTGCAGGCTGTTGACGACGACCAGGAGTAGTTTAGGAGGATCCCAGGCAGGAGGCCTGCGACTCTTTCGATCTGTATCCGAGTTTGTGCTAGCCATCTTATGGCAACTTGTTTAACTTATGTCTGTACTCAGATATTGTTGCTTCCGCTAACTTTTTTATTTCGAGCACTTGTATTCGAGCCCTCGAGGCCCCTGGCTTGTAATATGATGCTTATATGACTTGTTTTACTTTTAGAGTTGTGTTGTGATATCTTCTCGTGAGTCCCTGATCTTGATCGTACACGTTTGCGTGCATGATTAGTGTATGATTGAATCAGGGGCGTCACAAGTTGGTATCAGAGCCGACTGCCTGTAGGAATCCCCCTTTCCAACTCTTTGGCCGAAGTTGAGTCTAGTCTATGAAAATTGTTTTACTAACTTGGCTGTGCGGGCCATGGGCCTACGTCGCCAATTGGGTGGTACTAGGATCTTTTATTCCTCATCTATACTCCGGGATTCTGATCTCTCTTCTATTCGGGTTAAATGATTTTACCAATGCTAACTCTAGTTCTCGTACTTACTTCCCCCCGGAGAACCCCTCACTCCAGATGATTGCTTGGTGCACCGAAGGATTCCAAAGATACTCTTCGATGTTCTCTCAAGACTTTATGCTCACCGCTTTTTGCTATCCCCTACCATTGTTATATCCTTATGGATAACTGCATACACTTGCCATTCTTGCAGTTAATACCATTGATCTTGTTATTTACAAGATGCCCTGAACTGCTCTCCGTTGTTCCGAGAATCCTTTGAACTACTGCCTTGCAGTTCCTTGACACATGAATACCCCTGCAGATAATTTCTCGCATTTACCTTGTTCTGCTAATCCCCAATTGATTCATGTATTTCAAAAAAGTCTTTGAAATACAATTTTTGATCTTCCGAAAAATCCTCAGCAGCCAATTGCTCTTGAAATTCGTGCTTGCTTACGTTATGGTTAATCCCATAATCTAGTAATCTTATTGGTATCCTTTGTCATTATCATTTTCAGTCTGTTGATTCAATATGTTGCGGTTGCTCACAATCCTCAATGAATCCTAGAATTCACCCTTTCGACTCAGTCGTCATTTTGAACAGGAGCTGGTTCTCAACCAATCAAATTGCAATCGATCGTACTCCTAAGTCTACTCAACTTACCCATCCTTAATCAGAGCGCTTTGCTTCTGATCCCTTGATTTGCAAATCTTAATACCTTTGCATTCGAGCTTTGAATTAGTCAGTTGTTCTTATCAAACTGATCTGCTTGCTTTCTTTCTTCCTCTGGTTGTGTGCTGATACTCACACCAGAACCTTTGTGGCCACCAGATCCTTTATTGGATTTTATCTGACAACGTCCTTCGTATTCAATAACTTTGTGAGTCTTTTCTCGGATACATCATGCTTTTGGTAAATTGTATCCTCTGCTTTGTCGAACATGCTCTGCTTTCGAGCTTGTGTTACTTACTCCTGAAGTTTGTGGTAAATGTTCCTAAGAGACCTTGATGAGTCGAACCTATGCCTTTTTCTAATCTGTGCGAACCCGAGAACTACTACGGGTCATACTCTTCTGGTATTTTGCCAGATAAAATTTCAAAACTGCAACTTCATCAAACGCGAGAAGTGAATGAAAGGTTATGCATTGAAAAAGTGGGAGTCGACCTTGAACTTTGCATTCATGACCATGGACACGATGCATATATTATCATTGAAGCTTCTCGCAAAATAGTTACCCCCTTGTTATAAGTGCTTGTATCTGTGGTTTGATCATTTATAAATGTGGTTCTGACCATATTGTTCCCCTTTGATTCAATTTCTCAGACAAGTTAAAACCACTTGTCCTCTACAGATCAATGCACTCGTCCAACCTCTATTATGATCTACCTTCGAGTATTACCCCGTGGTATCTCGATAATATCACAGAACCATATTACTTCTTATGAGTTATTCTTCAAGTATTATTTCACACCGATATCAATTTCAAATGGCTTCTGAGTTGTTAGACACTCAAGGACACCGATAAGTGAATCAATTCCACACTCCGATTCAATAACTCTAAGTAATCCTTCGTTGTTTTTGAGCTTATTAATCCTTCAAGTCATTCATATCCTGATCGGCTATATCATTATCGTGCAACTTTTAACTGTGCTACTTGGTCCTTCTTCTCAAAGCCCAATTTTCGATGATGAGCTAAGCTTACGTCAACTTTCCTCGTCATATCATTTTGCCTTGAACAACAAGCTTGATTCCGAGTGTGTGTCGTACCCATGGTTTCAATAACTTTTCGCTCGATCCTTCCTTTTGCTTGATGTTGTCGATGAGTGATAATATCTTCATGAAACCTCTAAATAAATGTGTCATGATCATCATCAACATTCTGAGCTCTTCAAGGATATTGATCGAATTCATGTTGAGAAATACCATCCTTACCCCTTGATGATTTGTGTTATCATCGACAACATCCTTGTCTTCCCTCGACACAAATGTGTTCTTGTTTTGGATTGAATCTTGAGTTCCTTGATATCCAGCATTTGTTCTTCTTTACCTTGGAGTATTACCATCTTTTATGTCAAGAATGTCATGAGGATTACTCCAGCTCTTAAGAATTCTTGGTATAGTGATACTTCTCTCCATCTACATTCATCTCTTGGTTCCCGTGTTGTTTCTAACGGGAAAACCGACATTTGAACTATGATGTGCGAATTCAAAACTTCTAGCAACCCTATTGCTTTGAAGTGAATGGTCGATTGATTCATTTTAATTCTTTTGTTCATTAAGTCGCCATCCTAATATTTATCGTGCATCCCATCCCCATATTTCGGGTGCACATGTCAAGCAAGTTTCATTGTGGATGTTTTCCTCGAACATACATCATTATATCATTTGATCTGACAATTGTTATCTCCTTGTTCACATAACTGTGGAAATCCATCTTATTGGAAACCTCGAGGAATTGTCCTTGATTCCATCGTCCACCTCCTCATCCTCTCATTGGTTTACTGATGAACTCTTGTTTTGGAACTAGCTTCCATAGTTCATTTCCCGAGAATTTTACAATGTCATCTCGTCAATTTGTGTCGCACCTTTCCTTCTCGGGCATCCTGAGTCTGAGGTATCCTAACACCGATCAGATCTGAATCTCGGTAAGATATGATGGTTGGAACATTTTTCCAAGAGTTATAACACTGGTCTTTTATGACCCGGTAAGGTGATGTCATGCCCAGCACACCTGGCCAAAGGACCTACTATTATAGTTTCCTTTTTAGCAAGGTTATCCATTCTTCCATGAGGAAATTGTAAGACTTATTCTACAAGTTGTTCCTGATGGATCCTTCCTGTATCCAAAGTCCGACCTTTGCTTGAAGACCATGTCAATGCTATCTCGAAGCATGCTAAGTTTTCAATAAGAGCATTTGAAGCACAATGCTAAGTTTTCTTTATCATTTATCCTAACACCGTTGTATGGGTAATATCATGAGATTCCTCCCCACTTACCTAAATGGTTTCCTATTTTCTATCCTGTCATGGATATCATGCTCCGCTTGTCCTTGGTAAATATGTGTGTATACACATTTTTCTTTCCATTGTTCTGTTTAAACCTGATAATCACTTTTCCTTTCCATTGGTTTGTTTAAACCTTCTTGTGATTTATATAATATAAGCAGTAATATTTCCCTGCTTGTGTAAACACCTTGTTGTACCACTCTATCAGTAAGACCCTGTTACTATTGTTGCTGACATTCCGGTAGCCACCGATGGACGAGAACTTTGCCTATTGGTCCGCCTCGTTCAACGAGTAGGTAGATGGTTCTCTTTGTCCCTCGCCCTTGGTACCGACGTTGTTGCCGACATAACTGACAGACTACCCTCTGACATGCCTTGCTATCGTGACCGTGCAACTTGTCGACCCCCTTTCTACTTTAAACCACATGGTGGGCCCATAACCCACAGTTCCACATGATCGAAACCTAACTCCCCTATACACCCCATGTTTCCATAGTTATTCCTCGTGTGTGGCCTCATACGTAATTTACGAGCCACCTTTCAAGAGATCATCAATACTGGTATCGGACACAATACTTATTTCCGTTGCTTTGAGCCCCTTCCACGCCTTGTTTCAGGCATTGAACGATTGCCTGCCCGCTCGAAACTTCCCATGATATCTCCTTACTTTGCTCTCGATATTTTTTTTTAGTTTCAATTCGAGAGTTACCTCCCGCCACCTTCCTCGATGTTATCGACCAGATAGTCAACGCTGCCAAGGTTCGTTCTCCCGGAATACTCCCCCTTTATTCTTTTGTAAGTACGATGGAGTTTCCGAAGAAAGGATGCCGACTTCACCATGATGACTTGAAGCAGAGATATAAAGACATCAACGAGGAGGATCAAGTACTTCAGGAAGAGCAACCAAGACCGAGAAGATTCATTAGAATTTCGTAACCAAACCTTCCCCCCTTAGACCCCCTCTTAAATCTCGGGACGAGATTTATTGTAGTGGAGGAGAATTGTGATGCCCGATTAATTAAGCTACAGCAACCCTCTGCTAATGATGCCACATCACCTTGGTTACTGTTGGTAAACTCGTGTTAGTTCAAAACGATTCAAATTCAAATTTAAAATATTGGCAAACAATAAAAGTTTTCAAATATTAAAACTAAAATGTTCATCATGTGGCAAATAATCCCTATCTAGTTTTGGTGGTGGAACCAACCTTTTACAAAGTGTTAAATGCCCTAAACTAATTAAAAACAATGGCTAAAATAATAATTTAATTGCTTTTGAACATATAAAAATATTAAACTAATTTATTTTGGGTCCAAACTAGGTTTGGCAGTGGCCTATTTTGATGATACTAATTTAGGTGCTAACTTGGTATTTTAAAGAAACTGAAATAATTAGGAACTAAAAGAAAACAGAAACAAATATAAAGAAAAAAGAAAAACATCTGCCCCCCT
>NW_025226538.1:0-1519 GCF_018294505.1 Triticum aestivum | reverse complement strand
TAACCGCACACCCCCCACTTCCCACGTCTCTCCTCTCTCCCTCCCGATCCGATCTGGATCGGGGGCTCGATCCACGCAGGCGCCAAGATGCCGCCCGGAATCCCATCGCCGTCGCCGGATCGCCTCCTCGTCCTCCTCCTCGCCGAACCGCCCGAGTTGCCACCGCCCCGTCGTTCCCGACCTCCGTCGAGCCCACTGCCCTTGACCGTGCAAACCCGCGGTGAGGCCCCGGGCTCTCGCCCCCTCTCCTCACACTCCCTCCCCCCGCGACCATCGCCGTGCCTCGCGCGCTCCGGCCCCACGCTCACCACGGCCGGCCGCGCCCTGGCCATGTGCTACACCGACCGGCCGTGCCCGTCGTACCCCGCCCGCTGGTCACCGCCCCTTCTCGTTGCTCGTTGCGAAGCCTCGCGCCACAAGCCTTCCCTTGTTCGCCGTGTCCGCGCCCGGTGCGTGGCCGCGCCCTGCCCCTTTGCGGGCACGCCCTTGGCCTCCTTCCCGTGCTCGCCCACCATGGTCGCGCCCCTGTTGGTCACCGTGGACCCGGCGTTGCCCCGCCGCCACCCTGCGGCTCCCTGCCGCAGCCACCTCCGCCGCCGCGGTCATACCCCCTCTGCCGCCTCCCCTGGCTCCGGCCGGCACCGGCGTCGGCGTGCATCGGGCCTGCTCGGTGCCCCCTCGGGCACCCGTCCGTTTGGGCGCCCGCACCACCGCTCATTAACGCGTGCCCGTGCCCGTTAAGGCCCATGGGGCCTATGACAGCTGGGGCCCAGCCCCTGAGAACGTTTCAAAATAATAATAATAATAATAATAATTTATTTAATAAAATTAATAATTAATTAATTAATAAGTGAACTAATTAAGTTAATTAATCCTGTGTAATTAATCTAATTAACTAGTTAGTTTAATTAAATAGTAATTAGTTTAACTAAGACCTAATTAACCTAAACAGAGTATGACCGGTGGGTCCCACTGGACCCACATGTCAGTTTGACTTAGTCAATCCCTGTTGACTACTGATGTCAACATGACATCATGCTGATGTCATTAATACAATTTCGAATTAAATTAAATGATTAATTAAATTCCAGAAATTACTAAATCTTTAGAAAATCATATCTTTTAATCCGTAACTCGGATTAAATTATTTTCAACATGAAAGTTGCTCAGAACGACGAGACGAATACGGATACACAGCACGTTCGTCCGCCACACATCCCTAACATATCGAATACACAACTTTCCCCCTCCGGATCACCTGTCCGAAAATGCGAAACACCGAGGATACTTTCCCCGATGTTTCCCCCTTTCGCCTGTATCACCTACTACCGCATTAGGGCACACCTAACCCCGCTCATTGTCATGTCATGCATCGTCATGCTTATGTTTGCATTGTATTTACTATTTCTTCCCCCTCTTCTCTCCGATAGACTACGAGACCAACGCTGCTGCCACCCAGTTCGACTACGGAGTTGACGACCCCCGTCCTTGCCAGAGCAACTAGGCGAGCCCCCCCCCC
>NW_025226537.1:0-17666 GCF_018294505.1 Triticum aestivum | reverse complement strand
TTTCATTTTAGTGATCCAAGATCACATTGAGTCCATAGGAAAAGCCAATACTATTAAAAGGGGATGAGGTGTTGCTTAATGGCTTGCTTGCTCAAAGTGCTTAGTGATATGCTCCAAAGCCCTCAACCACTTTCTCATTTCCACATATGTCCCAAACCAAAAGTCAAACTCGGCCCTACTGATTTGATCTATCCGGAGCCATCGAGTTCAGTTGACATAGCCACTGCCAGAAACCCTAGTCACTTCGGTCTCACCGATAAGGATCTCAGTCTCACCGAGATGGGATTGCAAACTCTCTGTTTCCCTTTGTAACGGTAGGGTCCAACCGAGATGAGTGATCGGTCCCACCGAGTTCGCAATGAAAACTCTTTGTTTCCCTTTCATAATGTTTCGGCCCAACCGAGTTGAGCGAATCGGTCCCATTGAGTTTGCCTGACCAACTCTCTAGTTAGCTTATTACCATAGTCGGTCCTATCGAGTTTGTGTAATCGGTCTCACCGAGATTACGTTATGCCCTAACCCTAATGGAATCGGCCCCACCGAGTTGACATGTCGGTTCCACCGAAAAGCCTAACGTTCACATTTTGAACTGAATTGGTCTGACCGAGTTTTCTGATTCGGTCCCACCGAGTTTGGTGAATTGTGCGTAACAGTTAGATTTTGTGTGGAGGCTCTATATACCCCTCCACCCACTCTTCATTCGTGGAGGGATCCATCAGAACATTCCTACACTTCTGGCATACATTTTCTGAGAGAGAACCACATACTCATGTGTTGAGACCAAGATATTCCATTCCAGCCACAAGAATCTTGATCTCTAGCCTTCCCCAAGTTGCTTTCCACTCAAATCATCTTTCCACCAAATCCAAATCTGTGAGAGATAGTTGAGTGTTGGGGAGAATATCATTTGAAGCATAAGAGCAAGGATTTCATCATCAACACACCATCTATTACCTTTTGGAGAGTGGTGTCTCCTAGATTGGTTAGGTGTCACTTGGGAGCCTCCGTCAAGATTGTGCAGTTGAACCAAGGAGTTTGTACGGGCAAGGAGATCGCCTACTTTGTGATGATCTACCCTAGTGAGGCAAGTCCTTCGTAGGTGATGGCCATGGTGGGATAGACAAGGTTACTTCTTCGTGGACCCTTCGTGGGTGGAGCCCTCCATGGACTTGCGCAACCGTTACCCTTCATGGGTTGAAGTCTCCATGAACGAGGATGTACGATAGCACCACCTATCGGAACCACGGGAAAAAATCTCTGTGTCTACATTACGTTTGCTCCCTCCAAACTCCTCCCTTTACCTTCATATGCAATGTTTTACATTCCGCTGCTATACTGTTAGACTTGCATGTGTAGGTTGATTGCTTGACTTGTTCTAAAGTTGCTAAAATCTACCAAGACTTAAAATTGGTAAAAGGCTAGATTTTTATACGGTCAAGTAGTCTAATCACCTCCCTCTAGACATACTTTTGATCCTACAAGTGGTATCAGAGCTTTGGTCTCCATTTGCCTTGATTTCCATAGCTTTTGGAGATCATAGCATTGGTTTCACAACCTAGGAGAGTATGGCGTCTAGCGAGGGAAATTACCATCGTAGAGGCCCTTACTTTGATGGTACTAATTTTGCTAGTTGGAAGCATAAGATGAAAATGCATATTCCTGGACATAACCCCACCATTTGGGCTATTGTGTGTATTGGCTTGTAAGGTGAATTCTTTGATGGGAGAGAACCGAACCTGAAGCTACCACGAAAGAGTTGAAGATGCTGCAATACAATGCTCAAGCTTGTGATATCCTCTTCAATGGATTGTTCCCCGAAGAATTCAACAAAATCAGCCGCCTTGAGAATGCAAAGGAAATTTGGGATACTTTGATTGATATGCACGAAGGTACCGACTCTGTCAAGGAATCCAAATTGGATATGCTTCAAAGTCAACTTCACAAGTTCAAAATGAAGGATGGTGAAGGTGTCGCTGAAATGTACTCTAGGCTTGCTCTCATCACAAATGAGATTGCCGGCTTAAGAAGTGAGGAGATGACTGATAGATTCATCATCAAGAAGATCCTAAGAGCCTTGGATGGAAAATATGATACCGTGTGCACATTGATGATCAAATGATGCCCAATTACAAAGATCTCAAGCCAACGGAAGTCATTGGAAGAATTGTTGCTCATGAGATGTTACTCAAGGATAAGGAGGAGCTTCACAACAAGTCAAGTGGTGCTTACAAAGCCTCATGTGATGCTCCTACATCATCAAGTGAGAAACAAACCTTCAATGAGGAATTGAGCCTAATGGTGAAGAACTTCAACAAGTTCTACAAAAGTAGAAGCAAGGAACGGAGTTCTGTCATGCCCAATATGCGACACTATCCTAAAGAGACTCGAAGGTCCTACCAAGGATAGAACCGCATATTGACACGCTTTTGCAAGGTGGATATCATTACATCAAACCATTACATAATAGATGGGGATACATACAAAAGGCATACAATGGCACAAGAATACATCAATACATCATACATGGAACAACATCCGGCTACGGATGAAACACAAATAGAAACTCAAACGACATCCACCCTGCTAGCCCAGGCTGCCGACCAGGAACCTAACCCAAGATCGACGAAGAAGATGAACTCAAAATGTGCAAACATCGCTCTCGCATCATGATCATCCCATTACTTGTACCTGCAACTGGTGTTGTAGTAAACTGTGAGCCACGAGGACTCAGCAATCCCATTACCATGGGTATCAAGAGTAGGAAGGCTTAATGGGTATGGAAAGGATAAGTGGTGAGATTGCAGCAGCGACTAAGCATGTATGGTGGCTAACTTACGAATACAAGAGTAAGATGAGAAACTACGCAAATGGTCGCAAACTAGTAATGATCACTAAGTGATCCTGAACTAGTTACGCCCAATCATAACCCAACCGTGTTCTCCTCTCGAACTTCCCCGAAAAGAGACAATCATGGCTACGCAACGCCGTTGGTGTATTTTAATTAAGTTTACTTCAAGTCCTCTACAACCGGATATTAACAAATTCCCATCTGCCACATAACCGCAGGCACAACACAACGATAGTTGACGAGAGGAACAACACAACACCTCTGGAAGAATTGAAAGAGTGTAATGAAAAGAACAAAGAAGAATATGACAAATTGTGCTAGAGTTGAAAGCATCCCTAGAAGGAAGGATTGAACGAAGTTGTTGGAAAATCAAAAACGAAAAGAATAAGCTAGTTGTGGGCTTATGGAAAACATCTCACATTATGAGGTGACAACCGGCCACAAACGGAAATGATTGAATAGCTGAGAAGACAAAGAAATGCAAAACTCCACTTCAAAAAATACGGAGAATTAATTACACTTCGAGACGCAGAGGAAAAGATACTTAAACTTCTCCAAGAAGAATCTTGATAAACACTTGAGGAATGAATTAATTCCTGGTGAACCAACATGAAGAGCTCCGGTAATAAAAGGATGATGAGATAGGATTGAAGGATGAAAGAATAAGATTAAAGCCTTGCGATGATTCTGATGGAGGTTTCGGCGAGACTACTGAGGAAACTTTGAACTCCTGAAAAGAAAAGGTGAAAACACTTTGAATCGAGATATTATTTATCATGAAAAATGTCCGAAGGAAGGAATTAATCCACTTGATGAAAGAAGAATAAGAATTATGTTATGCTTATCCTCCATCAATTAAATCAATGGGAAGCCATGGATTGCGTACAACTTATTCGTGTTGGAAAAATATTAAGGGGAGATATAGCAACAAACATGGGAGAGTCTTCCCAAACCATCGGTAGGATTGGAAATAACGAATGAATTGATATGATAAGAACGAAAGTGAAATTCCTAAATGAAGCACCGTGGCAATGAAAACGAACAAAGAGAAGAGAACGAATTGTCGGAAAGAATTAGAAAACGAACGAAGATGCTTGAGTGAATCAAGATGCAAGAGAATGAAGATATCGCGAACTGATTAAAGAATGCTTGAACGAAGCACCAATAATATGGGAACGAACGAAGCTGAAAACTTGGAACGAAGAAATATTCTGAAATGATGGCCTCTGGATAATCAAAACGGAAAAACAACTCCTAAAGTACTCCGGATGGTTACGAAAAGAATCGCACGATTGGAAACAATTTGAGAGGATAACATTAAGCTAGCACCGCGAATCTCTGAGAGAACGGACAGGGTTTAAAGGAAACTCTACTTCGGTCTTCAAATGTTGAGAATGCCAACGAGGAACACCACCAAAAATTGTTGAGATACTCCGGGAGAATGAAAAACAAAGAGGTTGAGGCAATAATGAAAATAATTTGAAATCGATCTTGGAAAAGCATCTGACTGATGAAATTCACACTTACGTCAAACTTCAAAAGAATTTGACAATATCTTCGGAGAAAATTAGAAGAGTCAGGTAAGATCCTGGGAAAAGACCTGTGGGTTAGGGGATACTGAAAGAAACACCATTGGAAAGGATTGTTTGAGAGATAGATGATGCACCAGAACAATTGAAAGATTTGAATGAGGTGACAACCTCGAAATAATTAAATGCAAAAAAAATCTTCTGAGTTGTCTTCATCACTCCGGAATGATTAGATGGCGAGAGGCGAATGAGCAAAGGAAGCACCTGAGTTGACGAAAAGAATATGATCACCACCGAAAGCTTGAATTGGATCCACCAGAAAGAAATGAGACGCACAATGATTAGCTAGACGAGAATTCACCGGTTGAGACACATGAGAAAAGACTGAAGAGGCTCCGCAAGGATGAAATTGATGCTTGAATAGAGGCTCAGACTCCGGGAATTAAAGGGGTGGGAGGGTGGGAAAACAGAGGCAACTGGAATGGGGAACCGATGAATAACTTGAAGAGAAAAGCACCAGTTGAAATAGTTGAGGAAAGAATGCAAAGGCTTCACACAAGTAGAATGGATACTCGATTACGGACTGCGGCTTCGAGAAGAAAAGGGGTGGGCGGGTGAGAAAACAAAGACAACTTCACATGGGGAACAACGTCGGTAGAGCAAGAACTGAGGACTGATCTCGCAAAAGATGAAGAGGATCGAATCAATTCAACGAGAAAAGCACCAGATGAAAAGAGCTGACATCAAAACGAACAAAAACTAACTGCGTGATCCTAAAAAAATTGAAAGGGAAGAGGAGTAGTTCAAAACACCTACGTCAAGATTCTCACCAGAGCGACGAAGGGGCTGAGGAGTAAAAAGAATTCCTACTCTCCAATATAACTAGACTCTAAAAATGGTTTTCTTCTAGACTCGACAACGGCCAACTACGATCAAACAAGGGGTCTCCTATGGTCGGTCGAGGCTTTGATACCAACTTGTCATGCCCAATATGCAACACTATCCTAAAGAGACTCAAAGGTCCCACAAAGGATAGAACCGCATATTGACACTCTTTTGCAAGGTGGATATCATTACATCAAACCATTACATAATAGATGGGGGTACATACAAAAGGCATACAATGCCACAAGAATACATCAATACATCATACATGGAACAACATCCGGCTACGGATGAAACACAAACATAAACTCAAACGACATCCACCCTGCTAGCCCAGGCTGCCGACCAGGAACCTAACCCAAGATCGAAGAAGAATAAGAAGAACTCAACACATCCAAACATCCCTCTCGCGTCATGATCATCGCATTACCTATACCTGCAACTAGTGTTGTAGTAAACTGTGAGCCACAAGGGCTCAGCAATCCCATTACAATGGGTATCAAGAGTAGCAAGGCTTAATGGGTATGGAAAGGATAAGTGGTGAGATTGCAGCAGCGACTAAGCACATATGGTGGCTAACTTACTAATACAAGAGTAAGATGAGAAACTACGCAAACGGTCGCAAACTAGTAATGATCACTAAGTGATCCTGAACTACTTACGCCCAAACATAACACAACCGTGTTCTCCTCTCGAACATCCCCGAAAAGTGACAATCATGGCTACGCAATGTGGTTGGTGTATTTTAATTAAGTTTACTTCAGGTCCTCTACAACCGGATATTAACAAATTCCAATCTGCCACATAACCGCGGGCATGACTTTCGAAAGTTTAAACCCTGCAGGGGTGTCCCAACTTAGCCCATGACAAGCTCACGATCCACGGAGACAATCCTCCATCACAGGAACCTCCGATCAGACTCAGAATCCAGGTGCACAAGACATTTCGCCAATGGTAAAACAAGTCCAGCAAGACCACCCGGCGTGCCGACACCCTGATAGTAGCCGCGCGTATCTCGTCTCAGGCCACGTCCGGATGAGCGAAGCATACAGGATCCAGATACCCCAAGTTACCTAGGGGTAGTCCCGCACGGTTCTCTAATTTGGACCAACACCATCGGCACTGGCCCCGCCCTGTATGTAGAAAATCATCGGGTTCCCGACGCCCTATGCCAATTAATTATTAGGTTCAAGTATTATTATGGCAAATGTTAAAACCAATGTTGGGCCTTGCTGGAAGAGTTTTATTCAAAGCGAAACGTCGAGAGGGTCCCATACCCCTCATCGTGTTAGGGACGCAAAATCAAGGAACATAACACCGGTATGACGGAAACTAGGGCGGCAAGAGTGGAACAAAACACCAGGCATAAGGCCGAGCCTTCCACCCTTTACCAAGTATATATGTGCATTAATTAAATAAGAGATATTGTGATATCCCATGATATCCATGAAATCCATGTCCCAACATGGAACAACCTGCACTGCTCCTGGAACTAGCAATGCTATAAGAAGGGCTAAGCAAAGCGGTAACATAGCCAAACAATGGTTTACTGGGAAGGGTGAAAAGGTTAGAGGCTATCATGGCAATTTGGGAGGCTTGATAACAAGTGGTAGGTAGCGCGACATAGCGATAGCATCGAGACAACTAGCATAGCAAAGATAGTAGTGAGATCCAAGGTGACGGTCATCTTGCCTGAAATCCCGCTAGGAAGAAGAACGAGTCCATGAAAAAGATGAAGCCACGTAGACGAACCAAGCGTAGACGAACGAATCCTCACGACCGCAACGAAACATGAACTAACAAGAAGGAGCACAACAGGAAAGAAGCAAACAACATGGTAAACGCACAACACATAAACATGACATGATGCCAAACCAAGCATGATGCATGACAAGGCTACATGATGTTATTCATGGCAAGAGATGATGCATACAAGAGCAACACATCAAAGCAAGTTTAAATGAGGCCGAAAACAACATATAACAATTCCGGTAAGTCCTCATATGCAAATTTCGAAATTGGTCCAGAACTGATTAGAACACAATGTTGAAGTTGTTAAACATCAAGTTAAAGTGCACCAAGATGATCTACAAGGTTTTCTAGTCAAGTTACATATAAAGTTCGTTTAATTCAGAGCTACGGCCTATAAGATATGAGCAAAACAAGTTAAACATGGCATTGATACAAATTCAAGCAAAACAACATCACAACACTCCAAAACATGGATGCAACAAGGTAACATGAAACTACATGCAAAACTAAGCAAGTTTCATATAGAGCATACTCCAAACGGAGCCACGGTTCAACACATAGACTCAATACAGGTTTCACTCACAATCTGCCCAAAACAGCAACTAAGCACTTTGCAATCAAGGAAACAGCATGCTCCAAGAATCACATGGGCATAAACATGATATGCACTCAAAGTACAGATAACATGCTTCAAATAATATTTAAGGTTCAGGTTCATAGGCATCAGGATTAAACCAATATGATCAATGCAAAAGGCAACTTAATAACACAGATGATGACGATGAAAAACAGAGCATACATGTGAGCAGAAATAATATATTGACATTTTGAAGGCATGGAACAAACATGCTACAATGCAAGATCATGGCAAAAAAAAGCATGTCATTAAATTACAGGTTAAACATGACAAAACATTATTACTAAGCATCTCCATATGACACATAGATCAATGGCAAACAACAAGACAAGATGCAACATGATATAAGCTGATTCTCAGACTTAGGAAATCTGGGAATGCAAAACAGCAGCGTCAACATAGCATTTTTGCAAGCTTGCAACAGAGGTCATATGAAGTCTAAAATTAACAAACTGAACATGTGGACAAAGTAATCATAGTATACTTCAATTCATGTAATGGAAGCATCCCCACAAGAGGCATAGATCAATTAATAACAGGCTCACAACATGGCATCATGAAGTTAATAGAAAACAGGAATATCATATAAGCATGTTCATGTCAATAAAAACATATGCTACAGGACATCTAAGAGGCATCAAAAGGTATGGCATGATAGAGAATAACATGGAAATAAGAACATCTCAAGTAGGCACCTCCAGATTACGCATGGAATTGATGGTACAGTCAATGAAAACATGGCATGTGATATAAATAGTTAGAGACTTAGAAGAAATCATGGCATGGCATAAACAAATTCATGATAGCAACTTTGCAAGCTCATGCCACTCACCACAAAGCATTTCATGGCATCACAATGTAACCAACAGTAAGAAGACACATTTATGAAGCTAAACATGGCAAGAGGAAGTTCATAGAGTGCATGGATCACTAGCAAAACACATGGCAAAAAATGAACTTCCTATTAATAAACTGACAGCAACAATATTAATCAAAAGTAGAGCATGGTAATGACAAGCTACACTACTCCATAATTACAACCAGAGGCATTAATGGATAGAGAACAACCATATATTAAAAACACTCTTACTGAACTATCTCAAAATATGTATGGATCTACTGGTGGCAACAAGATAACATAGCAACATAATATAATAGGAAAAGACTTGGCAGAAATCCTAAGTGTCTGAAAATCAGCAACATCAAGAGACACACGTTGCACGTTTGTGCTAGTCACCACAGAGCTCATAAAAATACAAGGCTTGCACCACTGTATACATGGCATGGAGATGCTCCTAAAACATGTAGACATGATGCACAAACGATGCACACAAAAAATCCAATGAAAAAGACAAAACAACAACTTATAGCCATCTCAGCAGGTTAACACCATATAGCACTTTTGCAACGATGATTAGGGCATCAAGATGAACTCAAACAAGCATTCAACAGTACACTGACATGACGAGCATCACGAGAAGAACATTTCGATATATCATATGCGCACAAGGGAGCAATATGCATGGAGATATGGCATGTCAAAAGGTGCACATAATGCTGAGGACTTGGACAAATCTGGAAAAAAACCAGAGTGGTCGATGAATAGCTATGAGGTGCACAAGATGGAGGATAGGGGGGTGGTGCTCACTTTCGGCCCATGGGCCGGTCGGTGACGGTCTTTGGAAAACCGGGCGGCGGGTTCCGCAGACCGGGCGGTTCTCAGGTGAACCGGCCGGTTAGCCGGTTTTTTTCCGGTCCCGGCGAGGGGACGCGGTCAACGCTTCGGCAAGGAAGCGGGTGGCGCGACGCAGGTGGGAGGGGCACCGGCGAGGATTACCGGAGGAGACAGGGACTGCGGGGACCCAAGGGCGAGGGCGTCGCACGCCGGCGTCAGCGTTCAGATCTAGGGCGGAGCAGGCGGCATCGGGCGGAGGCCGGCGAGGAGCACGAGGCGGCGGTGCTTGGAGGCGGGGACGGAGGTGCACGTCGGTGGCGGGGCTCCGGTGGCCGGCCCGTGCAAGGCAGCGGCGAGGGGGATCGGGCTCCTCCCGATCCAGGCGAGGGAGGTAGCGGGGGCTCGGGGCGACGGGAAGACAGGCACGGCGGTGAGGCGACGATGGACGGCGACCTCCGGCAAGGTGGCGGGCGGCGGTGGATGGTGGCGCGGGAGTGGGAGGCGCGTGGCAGCACGGGGCGTGGGAGGCCGGGCGGTGGATATCCGGGCCTGTGCGGGCCTCAGATGGGCTCGGGGGGCCCACGGTGAAGTGGGGCGCTGGGAGGGCACGTGCTGGTGCACGAGTGGTTGCGAGCGGCGGCGGAGGCGACATGGCATGCTGCCATTGGTCGGGCGACGTGGCCGGCGGACATGTCCGGCGCGGGAGGATTTGTCCGGCGGCTCGAGGTGGAAGGAGGCTAGGGTTTGCCCCAAATTTCGAGGGAGGGGACTAATTTATAGGTAGAGGGAGCTAGGAGAGTCCAAATGAGGTGCGGTTTTCGCCCACACGATCATGATCCAACGATGGAGAGCATGGATGGGGTTTAGATGGGCTAGTGGGCTGTTTTGGAGGGGTGCTGGGCCGCAAAGAGAAGGGGGTTTCGCGGTTGCACGGTTAACCGTTGGGGCATCAAACAACCTCCAAATGGAACGAGATTTGACAAGCGGTCTACCGGTTATATACCAAGGCCACTTGACAAATCTCGGCCCATTCCGAGAATGTTTTTCTCCCACTCACGAAACAAGATCTAAGAGGTGCAACGGGTGCATGTGAGAGAGTCGGATTCCGAAACGGACAATGGAGAAAGTGACCGGATGCAAGTTTTGAAAACATGATGATGCAATGCACATGATGACATGGCAAGATGCAACACGCAAGAGAATAACATGGCAACAATGGCAAATAATTGAGGGACACCTGGCGCATCGGACTCGGGGCGTTACAAGTTCCAAGTCAAGGTACTACAATGACAAAAGATCTTCGAGTCGTGAGCGTAATTTCCACAATTGTGGAAGACCCAGACACTATTCCAATGAGTGTACGACCCCCTATAAAAGAAGAGAAAATTAACCCAAAAGGAGAAGTAAAAGAGAAGAATCACCACCAAGAGAAAGGAGGAGTAGAGATGATCCTTATAAATGATGAACCTCTCGAAGAAGCATGGATTCGGAAAGGAAGAGCAAATCATCAAGGAGCGACACAAAGCGAAGACATCAAGCTCATGTTGGTGAACGGGTATCCGGCTCCGACTCCGACCATCACTCCGAAAGAAGTTATCACTCCGACTCCAAATATACTCAAGATGAAGGTGTTGCCGGTCTAGCACTTGTGTCAACCAACTCCTACGACGTATTTGACTCACCAAATGAAGGAATTGGTGTTTCATGGATAAAGGTCCAAAGGTATCACACCCCGAGTATGTTGATTTCAATAGTGATGAAGATGACTTGTTAGGTGATGATGATTTACTTGTTGACAACTCTAGTGATGAAAACTATGATGAACTTGCTATGAATCATGCTAATCAAGATAAAATGAATGATGATGATAAGAAGGAGATTGAGAGTCTAACTAAAGAACTAAACACTCTTAAGTTAGCTCATGAAACTACCTTGGAAGATCATCGAGAACTTTTAAAGACTCATGAGAAGCTACGCCTTGAAAAACTCAACCTTGAGCAAGAGCATGGGTTCTTAAAAGCAATCAATGATGATCTTAGCAAGAAAAGCTCTTCTTACATTGCCAAGCATTTACTCTTGTCTACTTACATGCCACAAGTTAAATCTAGCAACAAGAGTAAGAAAGGTTCTTTTAGTAGTAACAATAGTCATGTTAAATCCAATGTTGTTTCTTCTGGTAGTTCTCTTGATTCCACTAATGATACTCTTAGCCAAGTTACACTTGAGCAAGAAAATAGCTTATTGAAGGGAATTATAGAGAAATGTGTTTAAAAGAGCCTTGTCGGGAGTAAGCAATTTGAGGAAATTGTACGCAAGCAAGGAAGGCACCGGAAGAATCAAGGTGTTAGTTTTGAACGAAAGTTCAATGCCAATGGAGTTGAGTGGGAAGAAGATCAATACCCCAAGACGAAGTTTTTTCCTTAACAAGAGAAGTATGATCCTACTTCTTTCCAAGGGACACAAGCTCAAGATGATCTTCCACCACAAGACCACAAGCAAAAAGGCAAGGACAAGCTTCAAGAGGAGTTGATGCATTTGAAGAAGCTCCTAAGGCCTTGGTCAAGTGGGTTCCCAAAACTACATCAAGTTCTACTTCATCAAGTGCGACTACAACTCCAAGGATTCCCACCAAGATGATGTGGATCCCGAAGAAGAAGAACTAGAGAGTTCTTGAGGATGACTCTGCCAACATACCTCACTCATATCATTTTGGCGAGGGCAAGTGCAAACAACTTCCACATATTGCACTAGCACAAGCAGTCACAAACCCTCTTGTTGGTAAGAAAAGGGACAAGGTAACCTAATGCTTTCATGGACATCATCTATGTGTACATCACTCTATGTCTATGGATATGCTTGTTTGTTCCTTGTGGGACTAACCCGTCTAGGTATTGAAAGTGCAACTCACCCCAATGGATTGCTCCGAATGGTCTACATCAACATTGAGCATCCACATCTTCAACATCTACATGAAGTCATCATCGACAAAACCCAAGGTTAGTTCATCCCTCTTAGGGGGGATATCACATCTAGGGGGAGCTTTACTCTAACAAATTGAGCTCAAGCAACTCTGATGGTGTGAGCACAACAATGCTTTATGTAAAAGTGGCAACCCCACTTGTGCTTAAACAATGAGTATGACCTATGATCAAATGTTCTCATTTGACTCCTAAGTCAATATACTCATATATAGATGACCTAGTCATCGCCAATTGCTTGATAGATGCTAGAGTGTTTGTGCGTGCTTTGTCACATATTTCATTTGCCATTTTATTCTGTGAAAATGTTGATTGCATATTTTATTAATTCGAGGACATCCACTTGTTGTTTTGATTGGCTGGCTCTTTTTCTTTTGCCAAGTGGATGGACAAGAATGCCTAAGAACACCCTCCAGCTATCTATGCTTTTCTCATCTCAAACTCTATTCATGCAATATCACAAAGTTTGATCAAGTCAGATTCGAACCACTCTATGTGAGGAGCACTCGGAGTCCCCGATTTGTCATAGACTTAAACTTCCAAAACCTCTCTGTGCATTTTGGTATGACCGATTAATCCACTTCGGTCATACCGAGTTCACCGAGTAGATGTAGGTCTTCAATCTCGGTGCAACCGATTTGAACTTTTCGGTCACACCGAGTTGTAGTAACTGCTCGTGATTCTGCATCTTGGTGCCACCGAGTTGTTCCACTTGGTCACACCGACAGGGTCAGGATATATATACCCACAGGTGAGATTTTGGAAATTTCTTCAAAACCCTCCATCCCGCACGTATCCTGCTCTGCCTTCTTGGGTCTCTGGATCGTCTTGTCGTCACCAACGACCTCCCGCCACTGGTTTCCATCACCGTCAACAAGATTCTTCCCCGCCGTTGTCACCGTAGCGAACTCCCGCCGAATTAGGGTATGAGTTCAACCTTTTGTGCTAATTCCTTTCTCCGATTCCTAGGTCATTGCTTTGCCATGATCTTTACCACATATGAAATCAATCTATCTAGAGAAAACTTCCTTTAGGTTAGGCTTGATTCGAAAATTTAGGGTTAGGTCTCCGCCGAACTCATATCGGATCGACTGAGTAGTAGAAATCGGTCTCACCAATTTGGCTTAGGGCATTGCACATGCGCTTTTCGGTCTGACCGAAAATTGCAAATCGATGCGACCGAGTTCAATTCTTATTGAAATCCTAGCAATCTCAGAGCCACCGAACTATGACTCGGTCTGACTGAGTTCACTAGTTTAGACTCCAAAAGTTGCGTCGGTGTCACCGAGTTTAACAAATTGGTAGCTCCGAAATGCTTTCTGTGGAGAACTAAAACTAAGTTTTTGAATCATGTTTTGCAAAAACTCTGCACTTTGTGATGCTCATCCACTTTACCTCATCTATATCTATTCATAGGGTTTGCTGTCAGTTTGCTTGCCAGGATGTCTGACCAGAGTGATAGCCAGAACAAATCAGAAGAGCAAGTGCAAATGAGTGAGGGCACTAGTCCCTCAAGCAACTATGATGAGGGTAGCAGGAGCACTCCAAGCAACCTGCCCAAGGCAGCCACCAGATCAAGGAAGAAGAGAACCTCAGATTTTGAGGATGAGGACTATGTGGCCATAGAGGAGGAAGTTAGCTCCAAGAAGAAAGCCCTGAAGAAGGAATATGGCACTGCTGCTTCAACCAAGCCTGGTTTACACAAGAAGGCACCAGCTAAAAGAGTTCCAGTGTCTAAGGCTAGATCCTCCACTCAGGAAACCATGGAGTTCACACTAGAACCAAAGGAGGCTGGTGAGGGCAAGAAGAGGAAATAGAGGGTCAAGAGGACCACTGCCAGAGTCATTGGGAGATCCTCCATGTTTAAAGATCCAGTAGAACAAGATGAAGAGGAAGAGGATGCTGCAGCAGCACCCAAGTCCCAAAAGCTTATGGGGGATGCTATCAAGTCAGGGGCTGCTCCTTCAAAGCCCAAGACTGCCACAAAGCTACTTCTCAAGCTCAGAAGCCTTCTAAGCCCAAGAGAAGCACCAGGAACATCCCAGCTGAAGAGAAGAGCAAGGCCCTAGTGCCTGAAGTTGAAGAAGAAGATGCTGAAGCCCAAGTTCTAAGGAAACTTAAACCAAAGATTCCAAACCACAATGACACTCATCTAGTGGCTAAGGATATGAGCATCAGGAAGGATGCAGGTCTGAGACTTTGGAGACAGTCTGATCCCTATGCTGTGAGAAGGAAGACTATTGTGGACTACATGTTCCACACCAAAGAACAACAAGATTTCTATGAGACCATTCAGTTGGACAAGAAACCTATAGTCTGTGATATGAAGTGGGTTGATTGGGAATTCATTGATGAGAATGAAGACTATTTTCCAGGAGTACATGAAAGCTTCAAAGTGTGTGGATTTGACAAGTTTGTGGGACAGAAGCTTACCAAATGGAATGATGAGATTATAATGCAGTTCTATTCTACAACTCATTTCTATCCAAATGGTAGAATTGTTTGGATGTCTAAAGGTACAAGGTACCAGTCAACTGTTGATGAGTGGGCCAAGTTGATCTATGCCCCTGAAGAGCATGAGGATGATTTGGATGTGTATGCCAAGAAGAAAAAAGACCACAACTCTATGGAAAATATGTACAAGGAGATCCCAGACAAAGCTTTGGAAACATACAAGTTTGGATCTGTGCATTACTTGTTGTCTGGTCTAGCCACCATAAACACAATCTTGAGGCATACTCTGTTACCCAAATCTGGGGATCACAAGATGATCAGAGGCCATTCAATCAACTTGCTGCAGATACTTGATGTGCCTCGGAAATTCAAAGTTATGAGCCTGATTGTTGAAACAATCAAGAGGACAGCTTCAGATCTGAAGAGATCTTGTGGGTATGCTCCACACATTCAGGTTCTCATCAACTCCAAGATGGGCACATGCGCTTATCTGTTGGACAAGGAGCACTTACCCTTAAGGCCATAATTTGAAGATAACACAGTTGTGATGAATGAGGATGATCCCACCTCAGTGCAAGCACAAGAGAAGAGAGCAAAGGCAAAGGCAGAAAAAGTTGCAAAGATGCCAAGTGTTGACGAGGCATCTCAAGTGTTCTTAAAGAGAAAACAAGATTAGCTAGCCTATCTGATTCAAGCAACTTGGAGGATTAAGAAGGGCTTGGCCACCCTGACTCGAAATCAGGAGAGCTTGGAGAGGATCATTGATACCAAGTTTTATGATCTTGATCTGAAAGTAACTGAGATACATACAATTGTTGAGCAACTCCAGGAGGAGAGGAGAAGAAGGGGAAGGCTACTACAGAAGCTTTTCAGAGAGTGCCCAGAGGTCAGAGATCTGCTGCAGTGCTAGTGCCTGACACCAGAGCAACTACTTCAGCACCAGCAGCAACAACTTTAGTGCCACCTCCAGTTGCCACTCCACCAGCTCCAACAACATCTACTGATGCCTTCGTCCTTGGAGTCCTCTCTACACCACCTCCCAAAGATCAAGCCTAGAGAGACACATAGTACTATGCATTTTCAAACTTTTTAGTAACTTGTTGCCAAAGGGGGAGAAATGTATAGATCATAGGCATTGAGAGAGAGTGTTGTTTTTTTGTCTCTCTTGTTGTTTGGTTGAAACTTTTGTGTGTGCTCGTTTAATACTTTTTGTCTGTGTGTGAGATACTTGTATGATCCAGTGTTTGATCATATCATACTTTAATGTTTGCTTGGATGATAGTATCTTTTATATCCCTATATGATCATTCACTTTACTTGGTGATGAGTGCATGTTTTAATTCCTATCATTTTGAGCGCTCCACCAAGATGTATGTGCCATGGAAGAGAAACCCATGATCCTAACCGATTGTGCATTTGCATTCAAAAGCAAATTTTAAATAATGCACAGATTTAGGGGGAGCTCTTGCTTATCACATACTTCTCAAAGCGACAATGTATTTCAAACTTATTATCAATTGTCGAAGATTTCATCTATATGTTGTCATCAGTTACCAAAAAGAGGGAGATTGAAAGTGCAACTATCCCTGGGTGGTTTTTGTAATTACTAACAACATATAGCTCATTGAACTAATACTATTTCAAGATGATTGTCGGGGATATACCCCGCGGTATGACCCGACCGGAGTTATAACCCGGATGGGACTTGGTAAACTGGCAGGTGATAAACCGGCTGACAGTTAAGACAGGTGGCTGAGACAGACGGTAAACCGACAGGTGGTAAACTGGCTGACAGTTAAGACAGGTGGTTGAGATAGACGGTAAACCGGCAAACAATCATAAACTGGCAGATAATCATAAACCGACAGACAGTCATAAACCGGCAGACAATCATAAATTGATAGATGTTAAGTTAGCTGATAACCCGACATATGTTAAGTCAGATGATAACCCGGCAGATGATAAGTCAGATGATAACCCGGCAGATGATAACCCGGCAGACGTTAAGTCACCCGGGGTAAACATGCCCGAGACGTTAAGAAACCCAAGAGGTTAAGAAGCCCATGAAGAGAAGCCAAAATAGTTTAAGTCTTAGTCCGAGATGGACTCTACATGTAACCCGCCCCTTCAACTTATATAAGGAGGGGCAGGGCGCCCCAAGAGGGGGAGAGATAATATTAAGGGTTAGACATAACTGGGAGATCCAGAGATAACTGGGAGATCTGGTTTACGGCGACTCCCTCGTGATGATAATGAGACCTAGCCACAAACAACATGTAGGGTTGTTACCGGATGATGTTTCCCGGGGCCCGAAGCTGTCTAAATCTTTGTCTTGTGTTGTGTTTTCTCGATTCCGCTCAACCCCTCTCAAGCTACCACATAGATGTGTTGGCCTCACGACTAAGTCCCCACACTAGGACATCTGCCGTGACAATTCCATGACAGTTGGCGCCCACCGTGGGGCCTGCGCACAATGGTGTTGAGTTCTTGGAGGGAGCTCTTCAATGATCAAGAAGCTCTCGATTTGATGAACAAAGAGGAACCAGTTTGGAAGGATCTATATCGTCTCCGAAGCAAGCAGCCGGAATGATGTAAGAAATCTGAGATGAAAGAAATTTAGGGTTATGTTTTTTACAAGCCGCCAAAAAATCATGGCGATCTACCGAGACCGAGACAAAATATTGTTTGAGCTGTCGTGGCCTCGGATGGAGTATGGTGGTTAGTCCACGATGCAAATACCAGAGCTGTCGGATTATGAGTCGTCCACCCAGTTGCAGTATCCGGATGAAGGAAAAATAATCAGAGATCAAAATCAATTTTGAGACGCTCAAGTCCAGACACGACCCGGCGTTGCGGCGAGTCACGAGGACATTTAATCGCTACTGCTATTCATCTGAGGGAATCCCAC
>NW_025226536.1:0-17750 GCF_018294505.1 Triticum aestivum | reverse complement strand
GATCAAGTTACTACCGAACCTCGTAGGTCAACCAGAGTACGTTCCGCACCAGAGTGGTAAAGTAATCCTATTCTGGAGTTCATGTTACTTGACCATGACGAACCTACGAACTATGAGGAAGCGATGATGAGCCCAGATTCCGTGAAATGGCATAAGGCTATGAAATCTGAGATGGGATCCATGTATGAGAACAAAGTGTGGACTTTGGTGGACTTGCCCGATGATCGGCAAGCCATAGAAAATAAATGGATCTTCAAGAGGAAGACATACGCTGATAGTAGTGTTACTATCTACAAAGCTCGACTTGTCGCAAAAGGGTTTTTCGACAAGTTCAAGGTGTTGAATACGATGAGATTTTGTCACTCGTATCGATGCTTAAGTTTGTCTGAATCATGTAAGCAATTGCCACATATGAAATTTGGCAAATGGATGTCAAAACTGCATTCCTTAATGGATTTATCAAAGAAGAGCTGTATATGATGCAACCAGAAGGTTTTGTCAATCCTAAAGGTGCTAACAAAGTGTGCAAGCTCCAGTGATCCATCTATGGACTGGTGCAAGCATCTCGGAGGTGGAATATATGCTTTGATGAGTTGATCAAAGCATATAGTTTTATACAGACTTGCGGTGAAGCCTGTATTTACAAGAAAGTGAGTGGGAGCACTACAACATTTCTGATAAATAGATGTGAATGATATATTGTTGATCAGAAATAATGTAGAATTTTCTGGAAATCATAAAGGAGTATTTGAAAGGAGTTTTTCAAAGAAAGACCTCGGTGAAGCTGCTTACATATTGAGCATCAAGATCTATAGAGATAGATCAAGACGCTTGATAAGTTTTTTCAATGAGTACATACCTTGACAAGATTTTGAAGTAGTTCAAAATGGAAGAGTCAAAGAAAGAGTTCTTGCTTGTGTTACAAGGTGTGAAATTGAGTAAGAATCAAATCCCGACCACGACAGAAAATAGAAAGAGAATGAAAGTCATTCCCTATGCCTCAGTCATAGGTTCTATAAAGTATGCCATGCAATGGACCAGACCTATTGTATACCCTACCCTGAGTTTGGCAAGGGAGTACAATAGTGATGTAGGAGTAGATCACTGGACATTGGTCAAAATTATCCTTAGAGGACTAAGGAATTATTTCTCAGTTATGGAGGTGATAAAGAGTTCGTCGTAAAGAGTGACCTCGATGCAAGCTTTGACACCGATCCACATGACTCTACGTCTCAATCTGGATACATATTGGAAGTGGGAGCAATTAGCTAGAGTAGCTCCGTGCAGAGCATTGTAGACATAGAAATTTGCAAAATACTTGCGGATCTAAATATGGCAGACCCGTCGACTATACTTCTCTCACAAGCAAAACATGATCACACCTAAGTATTCTTTGGGTGTTAATCACATAGCGATGTGAACTAGATTATTGACTCTAGTAAACCCTTTGGGTATTGGTCACATGGCGATGTGAACTTTGGGTGTTAATCACATACATACGTGAATATTTGTGTTAAATCACATGGTGATGTGAACTAGATTATTGACTCTAGTGCAAGTGGGAGACTGAAGGAAATATGCCCTAGAGGCAATAATAAAGTTATTATTTATTTCCTTATATCATGATAAATGTTTATTATTCATGCTAGAATTGTATTAACCGGAAACTTAGTACATGTGTGAATACATAGAAAAACAGAGTGTCACTAGTATGCCTCTACTTGACTAGCTCGTTGAATCAAAGATGGTTAAGTTTCCTAGCCATGGACATGAGTTGTCATTTGATCAACGGGATCACATCATTAGAGAATGATGTGATTGACTTGACCCATTCCGCTAGCTTAGCACTTGATCGTTTTAGTTTACTGCTATTGCTTTCTTCATGACTTATACATGTTCCTATGACTATGTGATTATGCAACTACCGATTATTGGAGGAACACTTTGTGTGCTACCAAACATCACAAGTAACTGGGTGATTATAAAGGTGCTCTACAGGAGTCTCCGATGGTACTTGTTGAGTTGGCATAGATCGAGATTAGGATTTGTCACTCCGATTGTCGGAGAGGTATCTCTGGGCCCTCTCGGTAATGCACATCACTATAAGCCTTGCAAGCAATGTGACTAATGAGTTAGTTACAGGATGATGCATTACAGAACGAGTAAAGAGACTTGCCGGTAACAAGATTGAACTAGGTATTTATATACCAACGATCGAATCTCGGGCAAGTAACATACCGATGACAAAGGGAACAATGATGTTGTTATGCGGTTTGACCGATAAAGATCTTCTAGAATATGTAGGAGCCAATATGAGCATCCAAGTTCCACTATTGGTTATTGACCGGAGATGTGTCTCGGTCATGTCTACATAGTTCTCGAACCCATAGGGTCCGCACGCTTAATGTTCGGTGACGATCGGTATTATGAGTTTATGTGTTTTGATGTACCGAAGGTAGTTCGGAGTCCCGGATGAGATCAGAGACATGACGAGGAGTCTGGAAATGGTCGAGACGTAAAGATCGATATATTGGACGACTATATTCGGACATCGGAAAGGTTCCGAGTGATTCGGGTATTTATCGGAGTACCAGAGAGTTACGAGAATTCGCCGGGGAGTATATGGGCCTTATTGGGCCTTAGTGGAATAGAGGAGGAGGAATCCTAGGAGGGGGCGCGCCCCCCAAGCCCAATCCAAATTGGGTGAGGGGGCTGGCCCCCCTTTCCTTCTTGTCTCCCTCCTCTTTCCTACCTCTCCTACTCCAACTTGGAAGGGGGGGGGGGAATCCTACTCCCGATGGGAGTAGGACCCCCCTATGGCGCGCCCAAGAGAGGGCCGGCCCTCCCCCTCCTCTACTCCTTTATATACGGGGGAGGGGGTCACCCCATAGACACACAAGTTGATCATTGATCTTTAGCCGGGTGCGGTTCCCCCCTCCACCATAATCCACCTCGGTCATATCGTAGCGGTGCTTAGGCGAAGCCCTGCGTCGGTAGCTTCATCAACACCGTCATCACGCCGTCGTGCTGACGGAACTCTCCCTCGAAGCTCTACTGGATCGTGAGTTCGTGGGACGTCACCGAGCTGAACGTGTGCAGATCGCGGAGGTGCTGTATGTTCGGTACTTGGATCGGTTGATCATGAAGACGTACGACTAAATCAACCGCATTGTCATAACGCTTCCGCTTACAGTCTACGAGGGTACATAGACGACACTCTTCCTTCTCGTTGCTATGCATCACCATGATCTTGCGTGTGCGTATCAAATTTTTGAAATTACTACGTTCCCCAGCACTTGTGTCAGCCTCCAGTATGCATAAATGGCCTCTGGCAAGATGAGGTATGTGACTGAAAGTATGTTAAACAAAGAGGGTGCAGGCAAGGTAATAATCTCATAGTTTTATCAAATATCAAATTATACTTAAGCATCTTCTTCTTATTTTTAACAATAAAATCATGTGCTACCTTACTCTTATAATCTATAAAAACAGGGGGCATCAACTTTTCCTCTTTCTCATAATGCTTAATAGGTATATCAAAGTGTTCAGCAAGGCATGAATCAAAGATGCCTCCGAAGATGGGGCCCTTTCTACAGTTCAGACTTAATCGTTTAGCAACAATAGCGCCTAGGCTGAAAGTTGTATCACAAAACAAAGCATGGCGCAAAATGACAAGATCAGGAGCACTAAGATTTCCACTGTTCCCGTGACCAATTAAGCATCTACTAGCAAATATCGCAAAGTAACGTAGAACAGGAAAATTTATACTAGTAATTCTTGCATCGGAAACTTTGCTCGTTTCTCCTACAACAATTCTATCAATAAATCCATCCACATCACTACGGTGTGGTTCCTCGATGCTGCCCACAAAGGGTATCTTGCAGAACCGACAAAAATCATGGAGTGACATCTCCTTAACCTCATCATATAAGTGAAACTCCACTGAAGGTGGTGATTTCTTAGCATGGAAATAAAAATTCTGCACGAAAATATTAGTGAGTAGGAGATACTGTTCGCGCTGGCCGTAGAGGAAGTCGGTGAGGCCTGCATTCTCAGCCAAGTAATAAAAGTCATCATAAATTCCGGCGGCTCTCAAGAACGCATCACAAGGCCATTCGCTCGGCCGAACCTCTGCAGTGCGAGGAAGATTGTATTTGGGCTTTTTATTCTCCTCATTCTGCTTATCCTTTGAGCTTCGGCTCAAAGAGCCTCTCAACAATCTCTTCAACATTCTCTCCCTCTGAAAATTTCTAGAATTTTTAGTGACTCAAAATAAAAGTGAACCAAACTCAACAAGATTGATAGAAACTACTCCCACAAGTGCCTAGAGACTATATCATGCATTAAAACTACTTTGGACCATATAAATTTGACACGCAAGCTCAAGAAGAGGGTCACCTTAGCAGCAAAAAAATTCAATAAATAAAGCACTAGAACAAAAACTAATTGGACCATTGGAGGAGTCACATACCGAAGACCAATCTCCCCAAACAGTTTTGTGAATGGAGCTTTGAGCAAAGAGATCAAAAGTGGCAGCAAGATGAGCTAGAACACGGGTTTGAGCTATGGGAGGATTTTTTCTGGGGGAAGACGAAGTGAGTGGGTGCTGGAATAAGTGGAGGGGGTCCACGTGGGGCCCACGAGGCAAGGGGGGCGTGCCCCACGGGGGTGGGCGCGCCCTGTGCCCTCGTGGTCAAATGGTGGCCCCCCTGGAGTGTTCTTAGTGCCAGTATTTCTTAAATATTCTAACAAAAATCATATTTCATTTTCAGGACATTTGGAGAAATTTTATTTTCGGTGTATTTTTATTGCAAGGATAATTCAGAAAACAACCAGACAATACTATTTTTGCTTTATTTAATCTAAATAACAGAAAGTAAAAGGAGGGTACAGAGAGTTGTGCTTCCTAACTTCATCCATCTCGTGCTCATCAAAAGGAATCCACTAACAAGGTTGATTAAGTCTTGTTAACAAACTCTTTCCAAATCGCATGGAACCAGAGAATTTTCGAATTAGGTTACCTCAACAGGGATATGCATGTCCCCAACAATAAGAATATCATATTTCTTCTTGACAGTAGGAAGAGGGAATTCAAAACCTCCAATAGTAATCGTTGAAATTTTTCCAATAGAATTGATACTGTGGACTTGAGGTTGTTTCCTCGGAAAGTGTACCGTATGCTCATTACCATTAACATGAAAAGTGACATTGCCCTTGTTGCAATCAATAACAGCCCTTGCAGTATTCAAAAAGGGTCTACCAAGGATAATAGGCATACTGTCGTCCTCGGGAATATCAAGAATAACAAAGTCCGTTAAAATAGTAATGTTTGCAACCACAACAGGCACATCCTCACAAATACCGACAGGTATAGCAGTTGATTTATTGGCCATTTGCAAATATATTTCAGTAGGTGTCAACTTATTCAAATCAAGTCTACGATATAAAGAGAGAGGCATAACACTAACACCGGCTCCAAGATCACATAAAGCAATTTTAACATAGTTTCTTTTAATGGAGCATGGTATAGTCGGTACTCCCGGATCTCCTAGTTTCTTTGGTATTCCACCTTTAAAAGTATAATTGGCAAGCATGGTGGAAATTTTAGCTTCCGGTATCTTTCTTTTATTTGTAACAATATCTTTCATATACTTAGCATAAGGATTC
Source organism: Triticum aestivum (assembly GCF_018294505.1). Taxonomy (NCBI): domain Eukaryota; kingdom Viridiplantae; phylum Streptophyta; class Magnoliopsida; order Poales; family Poaceae; genus Triticum; species Triticum aestivum. The sequence continues at coordinate 12,083 of NW_025226536.1, read as the reverse complement.
ATTTTAAGCATATCAGTCAAACGCATATGCAAAAAGATAGGTCTAATCATTTCAGCAAAGAGCTCAAAATCGTCATCATCCTTTTTCTTGGATGGTTTAGGAGGAAAAGGCATGGGTTTCTAAACCCATGGTTCTCTTTCTTTACCGTGCTTCCTAGCAACGAAGTCTCTTCTCATAATGTTGATTCTTTGATTGTGGGTTATCAAGATCAACATCAGGTTCAATCTCTATATCATTGTTATTGCTAGGTTGTGCATCAATATGAACATCATCATTAACATTATCACTAGGTTCATGTTCATTACCAGATTGTGTTTCATCATCAGAAATAGAAATATCATTGGGATTCTCAGGTGTGTCAATAACAGGTTCACTAGGGGCATGCAAAGTCCTATCATTTTTCTTTTTCTTCTTCTTAGAAGGACTAGGTGTATCAACATTAGTTCTCTGAGAATCTTGCTCAACTCTCTTAGGGTGGCCCTTAGGATACAAAGGTTCCTGAGTCATTCTACCCCCTCTAGTCATAACTCTAACAACATTATCATTTTTCTTATTATTTAATTCATTGAGCAAATCATCTTGTGCTTTAAGCACTTGTTCTACCTGAGTGGTAACCATAGAAGCATGTTTAATAATAAGTTTAAGGTCACCTTTAACTCTAGACATATAATCACTCAAGTGTTCAACCGTATAAGCATTGAAGTTTTCTTGTTTAACGATAAAATTATCAAACTCATCCAAGCATTGACTAGCAGACTTATTACAAGGAATATCACCTTCATCAAATCCATAGAGAGAGTTTACCTTTACTACCTGTGTCGGGTTATTAAGACCATGTATTTCTTCAATAGGTGGTAAATTCTTAACATCTTCAGCTTTAATACCCTTTTCTTTCATAGATTTCTTTGCCTCTTGCATATCTTCAGGACTGAGAAATAGAATACCCCTTTTCTTTGGAGTTGGCTTAGGATTTGGTTCAGGAAGTGTCCAATCATTATTATTACTCAATATATTATTCAATAGCAATTCAGCTTGATCAACAGTTCTTTCCCTACCACAACCAGCACAACTATCTAGGTGGTCTCTCAAAGCATCGGTTAGTCCATTATAAAAGATATCAAGTATTTCATTTTTCTTGAGAGGATGATAAGGCAAAGCATTAAGTAATCGGAGAAGCCTCCCCCAAGCCTGTGGGAGACTCTCTTCTTCAATTTGCACAAATTACATATTTCCCTTAAGGCAACTTGTTTCTTGTGAGCGGGGAAATATTTAGCAGAGAATTAATAAATTATATCCTGGGGACTAGACACACACCTAGGAGCAAGAGAATTAAACCAGGTTTTAGCATCACCCTTTAATGAGAATGAAAATAACTTAAGGATATAGTAGTAATGAATTTTTTCCTTGTGAGTGAATAGGGTGGCTATATCATTCAATTTAGTAAGATGTGCCACAACAATTTCAGATTCATAGCCATAAAAAGGATCAGATTCAACCAAAGTAATTAACTCAGGATCGAAAGAGAAATCACAATCCTTATCAGAAATACAGATAGGTGAAGTAGCAAAAGCAGGGTCATATTTCATTCTAGCATTCAAAGACTTTTCTTTCAGCTTAGCTAACAGTTTCTTCAGATCATATCTACTTTGCAAGCAAAAAGGTCTCTAGCAGTTTCATCATCCATTACATAACCCTCAGGCACATCAGGAAATTCATATCTAGGGGGAGAATCTTCATCATCACTTTCATTAATATTATTTGTTTCAATAATTACATTCTCTCTAACCCTAGCAAGTTGTTCATTAAGAAATTCACCTAATGGCACAGTATTATCAAGCATAGAAGTAGTTTCATCATAAGAATCATGCATAGAAGAAGTGACATCATCAATAACATGCGACATATCAGAATCAATAATAGGTGTACGTGTCACAAATTTACTCATAATAGAAGGTGAATCAAGTGCAGAGCTAGATGGAAGTTCCTTACCTCCCCTCGTAGTTGAGGGAAAAATCTTGGTTCTTTCATCTTTCAAGTTCCTCATAGTGATCAATCTTTATATTTACTAATTGGAAGCACTAATCAAGGCTCCACGTTAATACTCAATAACTAAGCAAATTACCCCTTCGATCTCGCAAGTAACTATTTACAGCCATCAGATGAAATACAATAAAAGTCCCCGTCTGTTGCCCCACCTGGAGGTGCCTTCAGCCAATTCTTCCATGACTGCCCAAGAGGACATCTCCCTAAAAAAAGACATCTCCCTCTGCCCTAGCAGATTCCACCCCTCCACCAATCTTGCCCCAGCGAGGCATCGATGTGCCGTGGAGGGATCCCTAGCGCCGCTCCTCCTCCTCTCCAGTTTCCACACCGGGATTCCTTCTAATAAAGATCCAAGCAGTATCTTCTTGATTCCCTTCCTCTCCAACCATTGAATCGCCTCTGCCCCAAAGGTACGTTATGATATCCAAGTGATTGGAAATCTGAAATCAATCCTTCCTCTCTGGCTCACCCTAATATCTTTCTTTGTAACCTTTGAATCTCCTTAGCTTCCATGTCCTAAGTACGCTGCAATCATGCATCTATTTTTGATCTTACATGAATATATCCCGTGATGAATATTGTTTGATGGGAGAGCCATACCGATGGTAGTTTGAATTAATTTAGTTGGCCACCACCATGGACGATACTAGGCATTCCACATGCCCTCGAGGCAAGATGCCCACCAGAATGAACCCCATGCTACAGTTATATTGATTGAGGTGGACAAGCCTGAAAAGTTTAGGGAAGCTTCAAGGTACAGGTAGATGTATGTTGCCTATGTACAATCCTATAGTTTATTTTATTTGCAAATTGTGCATAGTGATAAATTTCTACAAGAAGATGCAAAATAATTGATCGCATATAGCCTACATGCGAACATACATGTCCTAGATCTGTTTATAATAATTTCGTATTACTGAGATTTTATCATGCTATTAAGTAGTGCCCTAGCAGGAAACATACTGTTGCTGCAAATTTTCTTTTGGCATGCAAGGGCTGAAGTCTGTTGAATTCAGGTACTGTTGCTGCCATTTTTCTTCATCTAATTTTCTATACTATTTTTCAAAATGATACAATGGAATTTCATTATGTGGTTGCAACCATGATAGTAAACTATCATAAAAGTTGGGATAGAAATGACATCACTGCTCACATAACTCAGACTAAATTCGCTTCTCATGTTATTTGATAGTGTGATTTTTATCATAGTGAACACCACCACCACTGCTTGGCCACTTCACCACCTACCTCTAGCCGTTCAGTAACCTACAGGTCATGCTTTGCAAATTATCAGCCTTCGTCGGTTGGTTATTTGTTGTTTATTTTGCTCACCATTATTTCCATGTTATTAATTGGAGAAAGTATGATGTATCGCTTATCCATACTGTTGGTGTAGCCCAGACAACGGTCTGTGATGCAGGATCCTTGGTTTTCGAATGATTGATCTCCATGTAATTCAAATTTATGGTGGCATAATACGCATTGATATTAACACATTTCCTCAACTAAGTTTATGATTGTCTTCAGTCCCTACAATAATTTATAGTGCAGGCCGCAGATATGGTTAGTGCAATTCCAACTCCATAGAGAACTTACTGTAAATGACCGATTCCGTGGCATACTCAATCCAGAGGTTTTGCTTTTTCTTCAGTCATCCATACCTCAAACCTGATAGTGCTTACTAATTTCGCAAATATCTGGTGCATGTACATCCCTTCATATGAAACCTATAAATTACTTTCTTTTAGGAAATACTCTAATGGCAGAGATTTATTCTTTGTTAATGGCATGACTAATTTGGATTACTCTTATATTTATTTTCTCTATCGTGAATTTTTCGCAGGTACGAGTAAATATTGGTTCTTTGACATTGATCCTTAAATTTAATAGTACTAATTCAAAAGATGGGTGCATAACGATATCATCGGATTAATCAAGGTATATTGGTCTATCAAATATACTACTGGTACATATCAAAATGGTCTATCAAAATGTTTCTTCAGTCTAATTCAGAGTGATAATCTCTGTGGTACGAGCCTACAAATCGAGCGAAAGTTAGTGTCATTTTACCAAATCGAGTTTTCTAACAAATGCCTTCTCTCACAAATGGAATTCAAGAAAACTAATAATTCTTTCCATGTGTCCAAGTAAGCAACATAAGTCTACATACATTGCATCAGGAAATTTCCTGAATATCTACTGATAAATATTATGACCGTATTTCATAGTAATTAGATGCTTTATGTGTTGTAATCTAGATGCTAAGTTAGTAGATGAGACATCTTGATGGTACCTCATCATCAATGAATGCTATTGTTCACCTAGGGGAAAACGTTCTTCATCAATGGCTATCACAATTGCTGGCAATTTCTTTAATATTTCCTTACAATTACTTAAATAAAACCATTTGACTTGAGTAATCGAGGAATGTCGTAAACAACTTGAAAAGTGTAGTACCAATTACAAACAGAATTTATGATATTGAATTGATGATAGACCATGCATCAACGGGATCTGGAAAGATATTTCTTACTGTAGTTATCATGACAATGACTTCTTCAGTATGTTTCTTCAGCTACCGTTTCTGTGAAAATCCAAGCAAGAGTTTTGCACCATTTATTTTATATGCAGAAAAGAAATAACAAACTTGATAAAATTACTGTACTGTGAAAGACTACTCTTATATTCTGCATTTCTCCAACACATGTCATAGGAAATATGCAGCTACTTATGCAAGTTTGCTTTATGAAGGTTATCACCTTCAACCATTTAACATGCTTTTTATATTGCACATTATGATGATTCCGTAACAGTGTCTGCAGTTAGTTTGTTGTCATCCTTTTCCAAGACAAAAGTTTGATATTACATTGTTTTTCTCCATATCCCGCATTGAACAACAGTACCACAAATACAATCATAAGGGTAGCGACTAAGGTGTGCTTTCCCTTGGTGATTGTCCGAGGGTAGATTTTTTATTTCAGAATTGGCAAGAAAGGTTCAACTGACAATAAAAGTCTATAATGGTGTTTTCGCATCTACTAGGAGACTGCTTTTCACTATTTTCAGTTGACTCCACATTGTTTCTGTCCTGAACCTAGAAGATATATGCTCCTTAATGCGCAGCCTGGGTCTTTTCATTGTATTTTCGCGAATATATAAAGATTACGTATCATTTCATTGATACGAGTGAAACAACAAAATTCGGCAATGCACAGAGCTGCCGACACGAACCTGCTTGGTGCGCAATCACAAGAGCAGAACAGAGAAGTGGGTTGCTCAGCCCACAACATCATTGGCAGGATCACATCCTAAATGTATTGTATTTTCTAGATCTATATTAGTACCTACAAAACCTACATATTATATTCAAGTTTAACCTACTAGAATTTTTTCAATTGGATTTTTGTTGCAATATTTTTAAATTTATCAAGCTTTTATTTTCATGAGCACGAACTTTGAACCTGTAGTATACCTCGACAGGTCAACCCAGAACCATTATATCTGTCTCTTCTATCTATAAGACGCCTGCTCATATCATTTATGTAGATCTAAAGCTTCAGCCTTTGTGCCAATATATTTTTTAACTACTGTAGTGTTGTCTCTCTTTCAGAAAAGCTATGAAACCATGTTGTAGTTCATGCATTGCTACCTTATTAGTTAGACCTGAAAAGGGACCTGAATGTATATCTTTTCCAAATTAGGCTAATCTTTCCTTATCGTCATTTGGTTCTATTTTTCAGATTACAAACTACTTTTTCATTTGGGTATGGACGTGGGTGGTATCATTTTCACAGGAGCAGCGACTGGACATGCATCAATAACTCACATGCTACTACAATGGACGACTCTACAACATTTTATTTTAGATGTACAACAATAGAAGGGAAATGTGCATGTAGACGATCATGTGTTTGACGATCATACTTCTAAGTCCTTACTATAACAACAAGAAGTTAATCAGCATGATGTACTTATGTTGTTGTGATCAAACATGTTGTCATGTTTTAAATGCCATCTAATGCAACTTGAGACCACATGCTCTGTTTTGCAAATTAAAGCTGAATTAACTATGATATGACATAATTTCATCTCTTCTTCTCATTTTTGAATTTGAACTATCCATGTTAGATCTCCATGTGAATGTGTGTACCATCGATTTTTCACTTAAACCTGTCAGTGTACGTGTACAATGCAAAAGAAAAAGAGGATCTCCTATGTTACGCAAGACCACGTGTGTGAAACTAAAAGACCACGTGTGCGAAACTGAAACAACTCTATTCTTGAAATTAACCTGATTCCAAATATAATACATCTTCAATGAAGGTTACAACAGTTGGTGTAGCTATGCAACAACAAATACCAAATAAGAACCTAAGAAAGCAATACAAAATTAAAGACTAACCAAACTTCTTACCAGTAATTCATGGGTTGCGACATAGTTCCAAACTATATATATTTAAAGTGTACAATATGAAGTTTCAAATTAAAAGATGTAATTCCTTTTTTTTCTACCCAAATGATAAGTACCACACATGTGGCACGAAGCACTCCGGCCCTGGCGTCTTTTTACAACTAAAATTGCCATCTGAAAAGAAAAAACAACCCCCAAAACAAATTAAACTTGTCATCCAAAAAGAAGTTGTCATGCTTCCTCGCATCACTAAACTTGCCGTAAAAAAATTCAGAGTTGGCATGTGTTCGTGCCACACATGTGGCACTTATTAGGGTCATTTTTCTAGAGGTAAGTGGCTAACCATGAAAAACCATATATTAAAAATTATATTTACCAGCGAGGATAAATTGCAATAGTTTTATAGTTCATATGTTACTCGAGTTTAAACTAGCCTGTGCGGATGCACGAGTTGATGACTAGTAGATATAAATCCCAAGTGACTCAAAGAATAGAGCTATGCCCCCCCGGCAACGGCGCCACAAAATTGTCTTGATAACCCACAAGTATAGGGGATCGCAACAGTTTTTGAGGGTAGAGTATTTAACCCAAATTTATTGATTCGACACAAGGGAAGCCAAAGAATATATTCTCTAGTATTAGTAGTTGAGTTGTCAATTCAACCACACCTGAAAGACTTAATATCTGCGACAAAGTATTCAGTAGCAAAGTAGTATGGAAGTAAAGGTAACAGTGGCAAAAGTAACAGTAGCAGTTTTTATAGCAATCGTAGCAATGGCAACGGAAAAGTAATTAAGCAAAGATCAATATGTGAAAAGCTCGTAGGCAGTGGACCGATGATGGATAATTATGTCAGGTGTGATTCCTCATGTAATAGTTATAACATAGGGTGACAAAGAACTAGCTCCAGTTCATCAATGTAATGTAGGCATGTATTCCGAATATAGTCATACGTGCTTATGGAAAGGAACTTGCATGACATCTTTTGTCCTACCCTCCCATGGCAGCGGGGTCCTATTGGAAACTAAGGGGTATTAAGGCCTCCTTTTAATAGAGTATCGGACCAAAGCATTAACACTTAGTGAATACATGAACTCCTCAAACTACGGTCATCACCGGGAGTGGTCCCGATTATTGTCACTTAGGGGTTGCCGAATCATAACACATAGTAGGTGACTATTGACTTGCAAGATAGGATCAAGAACTCACATATATTCATGAAAACATAATATGTTCAGATCTGAAATCATGGCACTCAGGCCCTAGTGACAAGCGTTAGGCATAACAAAGTCATAGCAACATCAATCTTAGAACATAATGGATACTAGGGATCAAACCCTAACAAAACTAACTTGATTACATGGTAAATCTCATCCAACCCATCACCGTCCAGCAAGCCTACGATGGGATTACTCACGCACGGCGGTGAGCATCATGAAATTGGTGATGGAGGATGGTTGAGATGACGATGGCGATGGATTCCCCTCTTCGGAGCCCCGAACGGACTCCAGATCAGCCCTCCCGGGGAAGATTAGGGCTTGGCGGCGGTTCCGTATCGTAAAACACGATGAATCCTTGTCTCTGATTTTTTCTCCCTGAACGTGAATATATGGAGTTGGGGTTGAGGTCGGTGGAGTCCCAGGGGGCCCACGAGGCAGGGGGTGCACCCCAGGGGGGCCTGCACCCTCGTGGACAGGTTGTGGGCCCCCTGATGTTAATTCTTTCACCAATATTTTTTATTAATTCCAAAACATGTCTTCGTGGATTTTGAGGTCATTTTGAGAACTTTTATTTCTGCACAAAAATAACACCATGGCAGTTCTGTTGAAAACATCGTCAATCCGGGTTAGTTCCATTCAAATCATGCAAGTTATAGTCCAAAACAAGGGCAAAAGTGTTTGGAAAAGTAGATACGTTGGAGACGTATCACACAACCACCGTCTATCCCACCTATAGTGTTATGTCCACGGCTCACGCTCATGTATTGCATGAAAGTTGAAAAAGTTTGAGAACATCAAAAGTATAAAACAATTGCTTGGCTTGTCATCGGGGTTTTGCATGATTTGAATATTTTGTGTGATGAATATGGAGCATAGCCACACTATATGATTTTGTAGGGATAAGCTTTCTTTGGCCCTGTTATTTTGAGAAGACATAATTGCTTTGTTAGTATGCTTGAAGTATTATTGTTTTTATGTCAATATTAAACTTTTGTTTTGAATCATACAGATATAAACATTCATGCCACAATAAAGAAAATTACATGGATAAATATGTTAGGTATCATTAAACATAAAAAATTCTCTTTTTATCATTTACCTACTCGAGGACGAGCAGGAATTAAGCTTGGGGATGCTTGATACATCTCCAACGTATCTATAATTTTTGATTGTTCCATGCTATTATATAATCTGTTGGATGTTTTATATGCATTAATATGCTATTTTATATTATTTTTGGGACTAACCTATTAACCTAGAGCCCAGTGCCAGTTTCTGTTTTTTCCCTTGTTTTAGAGTTTCGCAGAAAAGGAATACAAAACAGAGTCCAAACGGAATGAAACTTTCGCGATGATTTTTCTTGGGCCAGAAGACATCCAGAGGACTTGGAGTAAACGTCAGGGAATCCACGAGGCACCCACAAGGTCGGAGGTCGCGCCCCCACCATTGTGGGCCCCTCGTGACCACTGACCTATTTCTTCCAACTATATATTCTCAAATATTCCAAAAACCTACAAGAAGAGCCATGAAAACACTTTTCTACCGCCGCAACCTTTTATACCCGTAAGATCCCATCTAGGGGCCTTTCCTGGCGTCCTGTCGAAGGGGGATTCGATCATGGAGGGCTACTACATCAACACCATTGCCTCTCCGATGAAGCGTGAGTAGTTTACCTCAGACCTACGGGTCCATGGCTAGTATCTAGATGGCTTCTTCTCTCTCTTTGATTCTCAATACCATGTTCTCGTCGATGTTCTTGGAGATCTATTCGATGTAATACTCTTTTGCGGTGTGTTTGCCGAGATCCGATGAATTGTGGATTTATGATCAGCTTATCTATGCATATTATTTGAATCTTCTATGAACTCTTATATGCATGATTTGATATCTTTGCAAGTCTCTTCCAACTATTTATTTGGTTTGGCCAATTAGATTGGTTTTTCTTGCAATGGGAGAAGTACTTAGCTTTGGGTTCTATTTTGCGGTGCTCGATCCTAGTGACAGAAAGGGAACCGACACGTATTGTATTGTTGCCATCGAGGATAACAAGATGGGGTTTTATTCATATTGGTCCAGTTTATCCTGCTACATCATGTCATCTTACTTAATGTGTTACTCTGTTCTTATGAACTTAATACTCTAGATGCAAGCAGGAGTCGATCGATGTGTGGAGTAATAGTAGTAGATGCAGAATCATTTCGGTCTACTTGACACGGACATGATGCCTATATTCATGATCATTGTCTTAGATATCGTCATAAATATGCTCTTTTATATCAATTGCTCGGCAGTAATTTGTTCACCAACCATACTATTTTCTATCTTGAGAGAATCCTCTAGTGAAACCTATGGCCACTGGGTCTATTTTCCATCATATAAGTTTCCAATCTACAATTTTAGTTTCCATTTTACTTCCTTTGCAGTCTTTTACTTCCCGTTCCATAAACCAAAAATATCAAAAATAATACTTTATCGTTTATCCATATCTATCATATCTCACTTTGCAAATAACCGTGAAGGGATTGACAACCCCTTTATCACATTGGGTGCAAGTTGGTGTTTGTTTGTGCATGTATTCGGTGACTTGTGCGTTGTCTCCTACTGGATTGATACCTTGGTTCTCAAAACTGAGGGAAATACTTACTCTACTCTGCTGCATCACCCTTTCCTCTTCAAGGAAAAAACCAACGCAAGCTGAAGAAGTAGCAACACCCGCTGTGCCGCCAAGGCCAGATCGACCGTGCCTCCTCACCTCGTGGGGCTCCGCACCATCCCCATGGCACAGGAGAGAGGGTGGCCCCCGCCACCGCCATCGGTCCCTGGGCTATAGGCCGGTGGCATCCTTCAGCAACGACGAAGGGAGGGCGGGAAGGAAGGAGAGACCCTGGCGGCTAGGGTTTCATCCCCACCTGAGTCGCCCGAACGGGGGTGATGTGGGGGGCGGATGGTTGTTCTACTTCCTAAAATTGGGAGGGATTTTCACTTCCCGACCTCTAGACCAACTAGGTATGCATACAACCATTTTAGTATGAGTAGCAAGATAAACATGATCCTCAAAATTTTGTAAATGGGTATCAAGATATTGTTAAATATATGAGCAAATTACTACGAGATTTAATCTGAATAAACACAAAATAAATCATGACAACAATAACAAAGATTGAACTAATCATGCGGATTCGCATAGTAGATGAAAAAATTGAATCTAGGGCACATACTAGAAACATGAATTCTACCACGATCTTGAACAAGAAGGACATAATCACATGCGGTGCAACGGGAGCAGAACCATTTATGTTGATGTTGTCGCCCATTGATACATCCATTTTGCATCATGCTTTTATATCAATATTTATTGCATTATGGGCTGTTATTACACATTATATATCAATACTTATGGCTATTCTCTCTTATTTTACAAGGTTTACCATGAAGAGGGGGAATGCCGACAACTGGAATTCTGGCTGGAAAAGGAGCAAACATTGGAAACCTATTCTGCACTGCTCCACAAATCCTAAAACTCCACAGAACTGATTTTTGGAATTAATAAGAATTATTGAGCGGAGAAACTACCGGAGGGGGCCCACACCCAAGCCAGGAGGGTGGGGGCGCGCCCACCCCTACTGGGTGCGCCCCTGTATCCTGGGCCCCCTGGTGGCCCTCCGGTGTTCATCTTCTGCTATAAGAAGGATTTTACCCCTGGAAAAAATCAGAGGCAAGCTTATGGGACAAAACTCCGCCGCCACGAGGCGGAACCTTGGCGGAACCGACCTAGAGCTCCGGCAGAGCTGTTCTGCCAGGGAAACTTCCCTCCGGGATGGGGAAATCATCACCATCGTCATCACCAATGATCCTCTCATCGGGAGGGGGTCAATCTCCATCAACATCTTCACCATCACCATCTCCTCTCAAAACCCTAGTTCATCTCTTGTATCCAATCTTGTATCAAAACCACAAATTGGTACCTGTGGGTTGCTAGTAGTGTTGATTACTCCTTGTAGTTGATGCTAATTGGTTTACTTGGTGGAAGATCATATGTTCAGATCCTTAATGCATATTATTACTCCTCTGATTATGAACATTAATATGCTTTGTGAGTAGTTACGTTTGTTCCTGAGGACATGGGTGAAGTCTTGCTATTAGTAGTCATGTGAATTTAGTATTCGTTAATTATTTTGATGAGATGTATGTTGTCTTTCCTCTAGTGGTGTTATGTGAACATCGACTACATGACACTTCACCATTATTTGGGTGTAGAGGAAGGCATTGGGAAGTAATAAGTAGATGATGGGTTGCTAGAGTGACAGAAGCTTAAACCCTAGTTTATGCGTTGCTTCGTAAGGGGCTGATTTGGATCCATATGTTTAATGTTGTGGTTAGGTTTACCTTAATACTTCTTTTGTAGTTGC
>NW_025226535.1:0-17878 GCF_018294505.1 Triticum aestivum | reverse complement strand
AAAAAAATCTGTAACATGAGCTTTGTTGCAAATTTTTTTTTACAACACGGTCTCTGTTGCAAAAAGGTAATGGAGAAAAAATTGCAACATGATATTTGTTGCAAAAAATTCCGCAACACCACCCTTGTTGCAGAGGGCCTTCCGCAACACCACTCTTGTTGCAAAGGGTGGTTGTTCACGTGGATAGACCAGATGACCATTAGCGTGTCCATCCAATGGCCGGAGAGGTGGTGGATCTTTTCTTATTATCCACCGGCCGATGCCTAGCGCTCCCCTAAACAATAACTAACAATAGGTGTGTTGGGAAGCGCCCTGGTAATACACAGAGGAGGTTGTGTGAAAAAACAAGTGGACGATGTGCAGCTGGGGCGTAAGACCACATCATCAGAGATGGACGACATCCAATTCGTTCAGATCTGTTGCGAAAAAAGTGTGGTTTCACAGTTAACCCTTTCAGTTATTAAATATCTATGAAATAAGTTTTGAATTATTCTTTTGATGTACACTTATTGGTTAGAAAGATCACCTAAAAGTACATGTGTGCCTTATAAACTGAGAGAAAACCATTGCTCGTTTACAAAACACTAGACCATAAAAGCGCGCGTTGCCGCGCCCGTCCATTGTATAATAATAATAATAATAATAATAATAATAATAATAATAATAATAATAATAATAATATCTAAAAATTTATTGGAATTGTAGGGTTCAAATTACAAGGTTCAAAGTCCACATTCACAGTGAAAGATTCTTAGATTGAGAACCCACATGTTAACATAGGTTTCTATTCTAGCATAGATATATTGGTGACAAAAAGCATCCAATTGCTAAGTAGAAAAACTCCAATGTTATTTTTGAGGAATATGCAAAAATGCATGCCTTCGCTGCAATAGGACATGGATGTAAAATTGTAAACTCAAGGTTTAGTTAGACTGGCCGTTCAATATTGAACAAAAAGTTATCATACATGTAATAAAGACGACCTTTTTTGCGGGAAAACTTCCGACCTATTCATCTTTAATCATGGCAGTACAACGAACACCAGAAATAAAAATTACATCCAGATCCTTAGACCAGCTAGCGACAACTACAAGCACTGAAGCGAGCCGAAGGCGCGCCGCCGTCATCACCCCTCCATCACCGAAGTCGGGCACAACTTGTTGTAGTAGAAAGTCAAAAAGTTGGCGTGCTAAGGCCCATAGGACGAGCACCCCAGAACGGCAACCGCCGCTGATGAAGAATAACGTAGATCAGAAGGATCAAAACCGAAGGCACACGAACATAGATGAACAACGACGAGATCCGAGCAAATCCACCAAAGATAGATCCGCCGGAGACCCACCTCCACAAGCCCACCAACGCTGCTAGACGCACCGCTGGAACGGGGGCTAGGCGGGGAGACCTTTATTTCATCTTTAGGGAGCCGCAGCCGTCTCGCCTTCCTGAGCAGGACACAAACCCTAACAAGATTGAAAAACTAAAAACGGAGCCCTCCCGCCGGCCCTTGCCAGGATCCACCGCGCCTCCATGGCCCTAGGGCTATCGGAGACGAGGCAGACCTGCGCTAGCGCCGGCGAGAGGCACGGACCCTAACTTTCTTTCTTGAAGGAGGAGTCGGGGAGAGTCTAATATTAATAAAGACGACCATTAGAACAAAAGAAAAAAAATGAGCTTTTGTAACTTGCAAATTTGGGGGCAAAGGGGGACTTCAAGATCTCAGAAAATATGCATTATTTATGAGCTATATTGACATAGTTGTTCAGATGTTTGCCTATATCTTCATCTGACAGTATGAAAAAACACTCCGTTTCCACATAGTATTTTCATTAGCAAGCATATAATATTGGCAGAATATATATCAACAATTTTAATGTGAAAGCGCAAGTCTGTTCATGATAAATGTCTATATGTATTTCCTTCCATTTAAGTGCGTAGATGATTGTGTCTCAAATAGTAAAACCAGTAGTAGGATAAGAATGCTAAACATAAAAACATTTAATATGTTGTGTGTGAGATACATAAACACACATCCATGAGGTAAATTTGAGAGGGATGTCAAAGATCCATAATGCCAATTGGTGAAGGTTAATTATCAACAAACTAAATAAAAATAAGGATGAAGCTGCTCTTTCTTGCAAATATTTTGATTTTGCATATATCTGTTTTGTTCCCTATGATCAAATTAAAGAGCTATAATTGATCGAATAAATAGAAATTATGTATTAACAGTTCAAACATGCAACACCTAGGAAAAAGCAAGGGACCCTCAAATTGTTGACAGGTGCCACATAATAAACAATTACCAATTCCGATCATATCCATTAAGAGTAGCAGAGGTAGGCGGAAGCACTTTCGTTATTGTGAAGCTAGGTAGTGGGGAGATGCCTGAGGATTGTGCAAGTTAGAAGTTAGGAGCAGATGTTGTGGCTCTTTAACAAATAAATCAGTACGTGGAGGGCCGAGGATTTGTACTCTCCCTCCTTCCACTCATCCACCTCTGGCACGGATGCTGGCCGATGGAATGCCGCCCACTCGATCGCTAAAGTTTCTCCAGAGGAGCGCGGGTAGCAGGACGGCGGTAGCGCCACCGGCACTGAGACGAACTAGGGGAAGGCAGGTAGAGAGGAAGGATGCACGGAACGGGCTGGGCTGGGCAACACGCACGAAAACGCTGGGAGAGAGAATCACTTCGATGGGCTACATAGGCTTTCGGCCCCTGGCCGGCCCGACGAACGGTATAATTCCTAGCTCAGCCTGCGGAGCAGCGGCCCGATTACGGTCGATTGAACCAGGATCGCCAGAGCCAGGACGTCGTGCGGGGTGCAGTACCAAATCTGGGACCTTGGTGAGTCAGATTGGACGGCCAAGAACCTTAAATCGCTGTGGAGAGCTGTAGCTAGCTCTGTTTTACTGTTTTGTAATGTCCTGCAAACATCTCTATTGAAGCGGTAGTAGTTCGGTTACAAACGCACTAGAAGGAAAGCCACTCCTTGCCGTGGCCAGAGAAAAATTAACTTGAACATGCATGACACACACATTATCATATGTTCGTCATCAATTGTCAATCTGACAATTGCATGCTTCTTGTTCCGTCCTTGAAAAGAATAGTAACATCTCGGTTGCAAGTGGACTTTGTGTCATCGGGCAATTGAGTCATCCAGTGGGACGAAAGATGAGGAGAACAAGGCGTCCAATGCCAACGTAGTATCAACCATCTGGACCGGATTTTTCTAAAGTCTTACTAGTATTTGCAATCTTCTAGATTTGCTTTTTAAACAAATCTTCCATTTATTTGTAATCTTAATTAAGTGTGCAAATATGGCTTGCCCCTAGAAAGATAGGTGAGGAATCACTCTTGATCATACATTTATCTATGAAAAAAAAATCTGGTTTAACCATGGATTTTTATTTTGTTTCAGTATTTCTGGAACATGAGTGTGTGGCTTGTTAGAACCGCCCTTTGCGCTGAAGATGAACGGGATTGAGCGATCTGCCAAAGTTGTGGGACTTGATGTTTGCTAAATGATTCAATCTTCGCCTTGGAATAAAAAGAATGGCTGGTTGATATATCTCACAAAAGTATATAATGAAGTTTATTATTATTCCATTCGATGATTTTGAGCCATACATCGATCGTTGATTCATGCGAACGTCCTTCATGCATGTGAGGGTGCAGCAGGGTGAGCCACCCCAACTGACGCACTCGTCGGATTGTAGCAGCAACAAGATGGGGCCCCTATGCCGCCCACCGCGCAATGACCATGATAGTTCGGCGCGCAAAATTTAGTGCAGTGCGCCGGGTCGCAGCTGCCAGTCGGCGGCATGCAATTGATTGTACCTGCAAAAGGGAAAAATACATGTTACTAGGCCAGTTATACGATATAGAATTCGATCGGTGCATTGTACATATGACAAATGTTAGCATCATGCATAGAGTACTAACCAGGCGGTCCATTAGCTGATGACAGAACGGTGCAGGTAGCCATGATCACTAGGGCCACCAAGCACAGGGCGTTCCTGCTCCTTCTGAGGATTGCCATCAGGAGATCCAAACTCGAGGCTAGCTACTGGTTTTTCTTTCTTTGCTCTCCGTTCAGTTGTTGCTGCAACTTGTTTGTGTTGCAAAGCTCTCGAGGGTGTTTGTTATATAGAGGCAGGCAGACGGATCAGATCCTTCCAGAATATGCAAATTAATGTACTACTTATGATTGTGTATAAAAAAATAGAAGACATTAATGTTGTTATTATTACTAGGATACACTTAAAAATACTAATGCTTATGGTAGAAGATTTGGTAGATTTCATTTAAACTCAATCCATATTAGCATCGCCCAAGATTACTATCGTGACAAATCACATGCAATAGACTAGGAAACTCCGGTGCAACAGCGTCCTGAGCCATGGTAGTGACGAGATGGTCGTCTGTCGTAGAGGAGGTAATTGAGCAGGCGGATAGATGTCAAGGATGTAGTTGAACTTGAGCGAACAGTCCTGCCGAGGTACTCCGCAAAAACCTTATCACCCCTCATCGGGTGCAAGTACTTAAGGGATAAAGTTTCAGAGGCCCGATCTCCCGGATGGTAGTGCATGCAGTCACTATGGGGTCGGAGAAGCAGCTCGACACGGAGGTATTCAACAGGTTTGTGTTCTGTTCTGTGTGTTGCGCTATGCGTAGCCTCTCTCCTCTGTATCTCCTCCACATAGAGGGGAGACATGGGAGAGTGAATATAAGCAACTAGCATGTGATGGAAGAACTCTCTGGGAGTACAAAATGTAGCCACAACGAGCACAAGCATTGGCATGTAGAACCAGAGCTCGACAATGTACTGTATCAAAAAGTTTAGTTCTTCTAGCAAAGTATTGTGAAGAAAGAAATAGTTCTTCCAGCAAGGCGCATAACATTACCCGAACTTGAACTCGATTCACAAAATGTGACGCGCAACATTGCGTGGCGTGAAGTGAGGGAGGGAGGGAGCAGGTGCGATATTGCTCTCTTTTCTCAAACAACAAACTATAGTAGAACAACTCAGCTTTTATATTGGTAAAAGTTTCACTCCACTAGCTAGTATGGTACTAAACTTACAGATTTGACATTCAACTCAAATGGGCCTTTGAGATTTCAAAATTTTAGTTGGGCCAAGATACAAGATTTAGTGGCCAATGCCCATAAAATCTAACAACTTATACCTCGTCAAGGCTCATGGAGATACACCATGTATACTCATTAATTGGCCACATTAATCCTCTACAGTTTTCTTATGTATACTAATCAATATTAATTAATATGCACTCTCTGCATTTCACATTGTTGGCGATCCGAACCGTTTACTATTTTTGTTTTATTTATTCATACTAGGTATGTGCCCGTGCATAGCCACGGGACATAAAAAATTTGAACCCAATGAAATAGATTCAATATAGTAAGAGCATGAAAAATGATGGTATTATGAGATCACCAAACACTACAATCAACCGTATTAATATAAATAAGCATCAATACACAATGGTGTCAAAGCAAGCAAGAACAGAGAACACTAAGGGATTCTTTAATGTAAAGTATTCTAAAAATGCTGCAATAGAAAACATGTAGTAAGTGGCGTGACCTTTTGTATCACATAGGATTACACTACATGAACTTGGATGGAGAATTGTTTGATAGCACATGTAAAATAAAGGAACTCTGCCACGAGGGGAGTCTCGAGTGGATGAAAATTATCCTCCAAAATGGAGTAGAAATAAATCCTATGGATAAAATTCTACATCATGTGAATTAGATGACAACTGTAGGAGAATTCTTGAGGATCCAAATCCAATGAAATTCCTATGAATCAAACTAGTAAGATGAAGAAAATTGTACATGATCATTTCATGTATGTCCAACACAAGAATGAATCTAAGAGGGGGAAATGTAGGCAATTCACTACTCACATGAGATATAATCTCTACTCTAGATTCTAGAATATACCATCAATTACCATGCTTGAGGACGCAAACTATACAACCCAATGGTGAGATATTTATCAATCATCACTCTTATCAAAATGCTGGCGTCATTTGTCAAAAGCATTTAAGCCCCTTAACTTAAAAAAAACTAACCAAAATCTGCACCTTTTGAAAGAAAACCATGCCCTAGATGAATAGCCTACATGTAGCACACACAATCAAATGTCTCATAAATATCTGTAATTGTTTTTATCACATCATTCTTGGTTGTAGTTCTTGTATAGATACGCGTGGCAAGTCATCCTCGGCTGGTTTATTGGGTACAAGAATTGCAAACAAATACATACATACATACATATAGGTAAAAGCGTGTCTATCATAGCTTGCCACAAAACTTGTTTAGGCTCGTTAAGATTTTAACACTTTAAAAGTTATCAAAAAATATGAAATAAACAGTGGAGCATCTCTCTAACATAATAAGATGATCTAGCGGAGGGATTGTGAAAATATGCATTTCAGCTCACAGCGACATAAATATATACTAAACTACTTGTTTTTTTAGGATATATAAAGTTGATTTTTTAAATGCTCCGTTGGATCATGTTATATTATAGCTGTGCTATTTCAGTATTTTTTCAGGATTTTTGGAAACTTTTACACCATTAAACACCTTAACTAGTTCTGTGGCAAGTTATATATAAAGTACACACTAAGCTAGCTCGACCTGTGTTTGCTCCTTTCTTTCAATTTTTTTTACTGCCAACTGTTAGGAAATTACAGGGTCATGCGGTAGGTCGATTTAACAAGAAACATCTTGCCTTGGGTCCCACTCACCACTTATCTAGCTCCTTCCTCTTCCCGCCACGCCTTCCTCTCCTACCAATTCCCATCCAAAATCCCCAATGTGTCGCCTCTCATGTTCTCCCTTCCGTCCTCCTCTTCGATGGGGCAGTCTACCTCCGTCTCCGGTGCACCCCTCTCTGAGGGAGTCCCAGATTATGGGGTCCTCGGGGAGCCGGCCTATGTGATATGGACTGGGCTGATGGGCCGTGAAGACACAAGATAGAAGGCCTTCTCCCGTGTACGGATGGGACTCTCCTTCGCATGGGTGACAAGCTTGGCGTCCGGATGTGTAGTTTCCTTCCTCTGTAAACCGACTTTGTACAACCCTAGTCCCCTCTGGTGCCTATAGAAACCAGAGGGGTTGGTCCATAGAAGAATAATCATACAAGCTAGACATCTAGGGTTTAGCTATTACGATCTCGAGGTAGATCAACTCTTGTAACCCCTATACTCATCAAAGTCAATCAAGCAGGAAGTAGGGTATTACCTCCATCAAGAGGGCCCGAACTTGGGTAAACATCGTGTCCCCTGCCTCCTGCTACCTTCAATCCTCAGATGCACAGTTCGGGACCCCCTACCCGAGACTTGCCGGTTTTGACACTGACATTGGTGCTTTCATTGAGAGTTCCTCTATGTCGTCGACAGAAGGGTTGATGGCTCGCCTTGTCATCAAGGACGATATCACTTCCGGAGGAGCCCTAGCTTTAGGGGAAAACCTCTGGCTTGGCAGCTTCACCAGGGCGCTCGTTCGGCCATTAAGCCAATGACAGCCCAGCCTGTCACCAAAAATCATCTCCATGTCGGCCCTGAATACTCCGCAAGATGGATGCGGCAGATGTATCAGCGTTAAACAAACTGCTAGATCGCATCGCCGCCCTGGGGGTCGCAACCGACTATGATTAGATTGGGCTTAAACCCGATCAGAGAGAAATCAGATCTCCACTGATCACCCATCAGGTGGCAATTGTGGAGGAACAAGCTGACGATAACTCTTCTCCTACGTTGAGAACGAAGTATGTTCGGATTTCCAAGCTCGGAGAGCCGGACACCCATCTTCAGGAGGACACTTCTTGTCCTCCGAACACAGAAACAAACTTTGAGCCTAAAAACTCACCGGACGCTCCAGAGCCAGGGCTTGTAACCTCAGAAATTCTTCAGAATCCGGACTTCACAGTGGGTCAGGGTTCGAATTTAAGCCCACCCACCCACCACAAGCAATATCCCCAAGCAATTCCGGTCCTCTGGATATATGCGACTTAATGTGCGTACGGCAGCAGCCTCAGGAAACAGTCCACCACTTTTGGGCCAGATTCCTCCTTGTTAAAAACAAGATCAAAGATTGCTGCGACGATGACGTGATCTCGGTATTTTGCAACAATTGTACGGATGAGGGAATCCTTAATGCCCTCAACTGCCGTCACGTACTGCACTTTGCATATTTGGCACACATAGTACAGAAGTACTACGCAATGGAAAGCGCCTGGAAAACCCAGACAGCCCGTTGGGAACCACATGCCTTTAGGCCATCTCCCGGACGAGCAAAAAGGATGCACCCTCACGGAGCACCTAAACATCATCCCGTGGACAAGAAAATCAAGCCCTTTACGGGGCATAAAACTATCCTCGAGGAATGGCTCGACAAGCCCTGTCAAATTCACATGACGCCGAACACCGAACCAACGCATAGCCTCCGAGCATGTTGGATACTCCGGCAAGTGGCCAAGAGCGGCGAGGGTATCCTCACCAATGACACCCCAGAGAATTACTCTTTGGAGGGCAATGATCTCAAAGTATTCACGGTCTTCGAGACCTTTTCATCAAATAATCGATGCAAAAGGGCGCTCCGCGACCTCGCGAAGTCTGCCAAGTGGCAGCAATAAATCCTTGGAATGATACGACGATCACATTCAACGCCGATGACGAACCAAGACCCCACGCAGTCCGGGCACCTGCCGCTTTGGTCCTAAACCCAATCATGGACGGCTTTCGTCTCACTAAAGTGCTAATGGACGGCGGCAGCGGACTGAACCTCATCTACGAAGACACACTCAATAAAATGCAAATGGACAGGAGTCACATTGAGCAAAGCAGAACAACCTTTCGAGGCATTATCCCCAGTCGGGAAGCAAGATGCTCGGGAAAAATCAAACTCGATGTGGTATTCGGCATGCCAGAGAACTATAGGTCTGAAGAGTTACTCTTCCATGTGGCACCTTTCAACATCGGGTATCACGCCCTGCTGGGGTGAGACGCATTCACACGCTTCCAAGCCGTACAAAATTACGGGTATATGAAGGTCAAAATGCCCGAGCCTAATGGAGTTATCACTATCACCAGTGATCCAGACATAACACTCCGCGCCGAAAACAAAACCGCCTCTCTGGCCCTCGAGGCTTTATCTGAGGCCCTCGCGACCGAGGAATTAACCACCCTACATTCCACAGTGGATTGGGATGATGTAATCCTCGATAAGAGACCCAAATCCACTTCCTTCAAGCCAGCAGACGAAATAGTCAAATTTCAAGTCCACCCGATGGACCCCAAGAAGACAACTTCCATTGGGGCACAACTGGATCCAATGGTCGACGCCGCATTACGTGCATTCCTATGTGAGAACCAGGACATCTTTGCCTGGCACCCTTCGGATATGCCAGGTGTCCCACGAAGACTGGCCGAACATAGTCTCAATATACTGAAAGGATACGAACCAGTCAAGCAAACGCTGCGCCGATTTTCCGAACCCAAACAACAGGCTATGGGGGAGGAGCTAGCCAAGTTACTCGAAGCCGGGTTTATCAGAGAGTTCAAACATCCGAACTGGCTAGCAAACCTGGTCATGGTACCGAAGAAGGATAAATCCTGGCGCCTGTGTGTCGATTTCAAAGATCTTAATAAAGGATACCCTAAGGACCCCTTCTCACTACCTCGCATTGACCAGATTATTGACGTGACCGCGGGACACGATTCACTGTGTTTCCTCGACGCATACTCCGGATACCATCAAATTAAGATGAAAGAATCCGACCAGGCCGCAACGGTGTTCATCATCCCGTATGGGCCCTTCTGCTTGAACACCATGCATTTCGGGCTCAAGAATGCCGGCGCAACCTATCAACGCATGATTCAAACATGCCTAGAAAATGAAATCGGCAAGACTGTGGAGGCATATGTAGATGACATAGTCATTAAAACCAAGCATGTCAAATCATTGGTGGACGATTTATGCCTTACGTTCGACAACCTCTGAGCATATGACATACAACTCAATCTGGAAAAAGGCGTTTTCGGCGTTCCAGCCGGAAAACTGCTAGGGTTCATTGTCTCAAATAGAGTAATCGAAGCAAACCTAGCCAAAATCCGAGCCCTGTCACAGTTGGCAACACCAACAGACCTCAAGCAGGTCTAAAAACTAGCTGGATGCGTGGCAGCTTTGAGCCGTTTTATCTCCAAACTAGGGGAAAAGGCATTGCCATTGTATCGCCTACTCCGTCGCATAGACCACTTCATGTGGACGGACGCCGCCACAGCCGGACTGGAAGAAATAAAAACTTTGCTAGCAAGCAACCCAATCCTGGCCACACCAAACGTTGGTGCACTGATGTTGCTCTACATATCTGCAACTCACCAGGTGGTGAGTGCTGTGCTCGTCGTTAAACAAGAGGAAGAGGGACATAAATTCCCACTTCAAAAACCAGTATATTACGTATCAATGATCCTTACACCATGCAAATCCCGATACCCGCATTATCAAAAGATAGCATATGCGGTCTTTATGTCATCCCGCAAGCTGCGGCACTACTTTCAAGAGTGCTCGATCATGGTGGCTTCCGAAGTACCACTTAATGACATTATAAACAACCGGGACGCCACTGACCAGATTGCCAAATGGGCCATTTAGCTCTTACCATTTGAAATAACTTACAAGCCACGCCGAGCTATTAAATCTCAGGTGTTGGCTGACTTCGTCGCCGAATGGACAGAGGCCGAACTCCCTAAAGAGTATGGCACATGTTCCAACTGGGTGATGCACTTCGACGGCTCTAAAATGCTAGCCGGATTGGGGGCTGGTGTCGTCTTGACATCCCTCACAGGAGACACAGTCCGTTATGTGCTCCAAATACTGTATACAGACTCTAACAATGCAACCGAATACGAGGCCCTATTGCACGGTCTCCGGATGGCTATCTCCATGGGCATACAACGCCTCGAGGTGCGCGGGGATTCAAACCTTGCAATATCCTAAATAAACGGAGAATTCGATGCAAAATATCCGAAGATGGCAACTTACCACAATGCTGTACTCAAAATATCAACTTGATTTGAGGGGCTCGAGTTTCATACGTGGCTCGAGAGAGTAATCAAGCTGCGGACATCCTTGCCTGCATGGGCGCAAAACGCGACCCTGTCCCACCTAACACCTTTATGGAGAGGCTTTTCAAGCCATCCGTAGTGTGGCAGGACGAGAGCGGTAACACCGTTCCAGAGCCGATCATACCCCCAGATTCCGAACACAGTTCCGATATCATTGGGGGTTCAGGCACCAAAATAACACCATCAGCCCACAAAATCATGGCCGTAATTACCCCGTGGACCGAACCTTTACTTTCCTACCTTACTAGGAATGAGCTCCCTGATGATCAGACTGAGGCCCGTCGTATTGTTCGACGCTCGAAGGCCTACAAGGTTCATGAAGGGGAACTGTACAAGAAAAGTACTACCGGAGTCCTTCAAAGATGTATCTCCGAAGAAGAGGGACGGCAGCTCCTGACCGAAATACACACCGGTCTTGGTGGCCATCACGCCGCAGCTCGGGCCCTTGTAAGTAAGGCCTTCCGTACGGGTTTCTTTTGGCCCACGGCCCGAGCAGACGCACAGGACCTCATACAGCGCTGTGTTGGATGCCAGCTTTTCGCCAATCAAAGACATGAGCCGCCACTGCCCTACGAACAATCCCCATTACCTGGCCTTTTGCGGTCTGGGGGCTAGACATGGTCGGACCCCTTAAAGGGGGAGCCATAAAAAGAAATATTTCCTGGTTATGGTCGACAAGTTCACTAAGTGGATAGAAGCCAAACCAGTCAAAACGGCCGAAGCCGGACCGGTTATCGACTTCATATCCAGCGTAGTACACCGTTATGGTGTCCCACACAGTATTATTACTGACAACGGCTCTAACTTTACGGCTGATGAGGTGAAAACTTGGTGCGGTAATTTGGGCATCAAGCTTGATTACGCTTCCGTATATCACCCTCAAACAAACGGTCAGGTCAAACGGGCTAATGGCCTGATAATGAGCGACATCAAACCCAGACTAGTGCGATCTCTGCAAGAATCATACAAGCACTGGGTCGAAGAACTCGATTCCGTACTCTGGGGGCTGCGGACCATGCCCAATCGCATGACCGGATATACTCCTTTCCTCATGGTGTACGGCGCGGAGGCGGTCTTGCCTTGCGACATTATTCACGACTTACCTCGAGTGCGCATGTACAAAGAGAGAAGCCGAACTTGATCGGTAGGACGATCTGGACGGCCTGGAGGAGGAGCACGATGTCGCGAAGGCCTGTTCCACATTCTGCCAACAACAGGCTTGGCGATATCAAAGCAGGGAAGTACGGGCAAAGACTTATAATGTCGGTGAACTCGTTCTACGCCTACCAGAGAAGAAAAAGGACAAGCTCAAGCCCAAATGGGAGGGCCCCTTCATTATAGATGAAGTTCTCACTCGGGGAGCCTATCGCCTTCGCAATGCCTCGGAAAATCGCCTGGAACCAAACCCATGGAACGTTGCCCGACTCCGTGATTCTACGCCTAAGTCCGCACTTATACCTTTTTCCTCGTCCCTCCTTTTCTCCCTTTTCACCTTTTTCTTCTTTCTCATCTGTACACGACTTCTATCTCATGTTCGGATAAGCCGCACACTTGAGGGGCATACACCCTCAAATGTACACACCCCACAATACCTGGGGGCTTCTTTTCACAGAAGCTTATTATCATTGTTAGTTTTTGAGCATCAAGCTCACTGTATATATGTGTTGTCTACTCATATATGTCCTTTCTTTGCCATAATATGCACCTTTATGACTTAAGTTTTTGCCAAGCTGGGTTGCCTGGCTCCTGTGTTTATGCCCTACATTCCCGCTTGTTCGGCTAGGGCATAAAGGGAGCACCTCTGCGATTGTTACAGCCGGGTTATCCGGACATGTACCTCAGACGGGTTAAGCCGAAAGCTAGCGTTCTTAAGGGGATAATTGGTCAGTGGACAAAATACGAACTGCCCTCGCTGCAATATAAGCCCCCAAATTATAACACGTACTGTGATTTTTAGCATCACAACTTCGGCATGCACAAAAACGCATGCTGGCCCAGGGAGAGGAACCCTTAGCGGAACTATTCTCTCTGGAAGATGTTTCTTACGATCAAATGTAATATAACATAACTCCCCGAATACAACTTGTCTGTTCAAGCAACTATGACTGGACTGCCTGTTTTCCGAACATACTTTGGTGTTTACCGACGATATAATATCCAGAAACACTCCAAACCACGGGTTTTGGAGGTCGAAGCAGAAAGTCTGCCATGACAATCATTTTACAATTCGGCTGGAGATAAGTTTGTTGATAAAAGTACATTGCTACTTGGACTCAAAAACTTCCTCCTCCTATAGACCCTCTAACAGGTTGTCTAGTTTACAATCCTGTTAGGAAAACTTAGCGGCTATCTTTACTTGGTCGTACACTAAGCTAAGAGGAATTTCTTGTCCATCTTGTCCCCGAGCTCCGACCCGGGCCATATGATTCGGATCAAGTCCGGTGTACCGCGTTTTCACCATGGCCCAGGCCTCTCCTGCGCCTTCCCGACATGCGGATATCTTCCATAGCTCAAAATGGCGACGAGCTCCCTTGAATAAATTCACGAACTCCTCCATACTTCCTGGAGGTGGATTGGATGGCCACAAAGCCTTAGCCATATTCCTCATTGCTTGCTGAGCTCACTCGTGCACTTTGGATAGCTCTTGTAGCAGGTCGCCTTGAAATCCAGACACTTCTCCCTCGGGACGTCCGGTCAGCACACCTACAGAAACAAACTTGTAAAATTTTCCATCAGGAGACCGTGTGAAAGTCAGGTTAAAGAGCATACTGAATATGCCACCTTTCAGCTTCCTGTTCTCCTTCAAAGCATCCGATAGTTGGGCTCTTAAATCCTTCAGTTCTTCGGCTTGCTTGATATTTGCATCCTGTAGTTTGTTCTTCTCATTAATGGTCCGTGTCAATACACGTTGACCAGCGGCATCTTGCCCTTCGGCATGTTGTTTGTCCGCTTGAGCAGCCCTTAGCCTCTCTTCCAGCTGATCTGTCGACCCTACCAACAAAACGATGCATATTTAAGCAACATCGTGGTAGGCACGGAATCTTATTTCCGGGTTACTGTTGTACCTACCATCAGGTGCCTTCTTGGATTTCTTTAAATTTTTCCAGTTCAGCGGTGGCAACAGTTAGCTTAGTTCGGCATTCTTCTAGCTCCCTGGATAATGTGTTATTTTCTCTGTGAGTACCTGAGGATGTAACGACCCTTAAATTAGTTGGGCCAACTGCTTCAAGACTCGGGGCTACTGGCATATGATTATTGAATCTGCACAAAAAGTCCTTACCCGCATATCCTTTGAAAGCTGGTGAGTGGCTCCAGCAAGTCCATCCCGAGCAGCTCGGATGTAAGCATCCGTTGAGCTGAAAGCGTTGAATGCATCTTTGGTGAAATTTGGGTCACACATAGCCGCTCTCCGCCGCCGATGATTCATCATACTCTCCACTTCGGGGGTTGGTGACGGATACATTATCCGAATCCTCTAGGAGATGATAATCTGGCATTGCTTCCGCATCCCCTCGAGTCCTTGTGATAGGGTCCAGGGCTGGATTAGCCCATGCATGGCCGACCAGGTCTCCGGATATAGTCTGGCATACACTCCTCCTCGATATGTCATAGCAGGAAACATCACTATCCGATCTATCCACTGAGTGCGTGCTAAAGAATTATACCTCTTTGATGAAGGAGAGGGCCCGACAGTATCATCATTTTCCTTTCTTTTCAAAGACTCGCCCTATGCGATTGTTGTCTTCTTAGAAGAAGTCTTTGCCACAGTACGATGGGATGAGCGTCGCCCCTTGGGAGCACGGTACAGTGCGGTGGGTGAGTCGCAAGGGGAAAACTCTTTTTGAGGGGGTGTCTCCTGGGTACTTACATGGGAGGAGGGGAGAAGGCCAGGGTAATCGGCTATAATGGCCACTTCCATGCCATCGTAGCTCGCCTGATAAAAGACTCCTTCCTTCAATCTATAAATATATCCGGATCCTCTTCAAATACGGGATCTAGGTCTCGATTATGGTTCTCCGGCTATGGAGCGGGGCTGTAGATCCCTGTGACGACCTTTCTCCATTCCTGTTAAAAGTGGCCAGATTAAATTCGACTAAGCTTAATTAAAGAAAAAGATTAAGTGAGGCCTATGATTGAAAACTTACCCAATCAATGGGGTTATACATGGACAAACCTTCTCGGCATTTAAGGCAAGTGAAGTGTTCCTTCTCCCCTTTGTAAAGTTTAGCCAACATGGTGGCCAAGGCGGCAAAATTGTCCGGACCCTTGCGCCCACATCATGATGCATCGTCCTCCCTGTTGTAATGCCACATGGGAAGCCTTCTAAATTGAAGTGGCTGGACGCATCACGTTATTGAAATCGCCATTACCTCAACTATAGACAGTCCAGAGTGGCCGAGTATTCTGATCTTGCTCACTAGCCTCTTAATCTTAGT
The DNA here is from genome assembly GCF_018294505.1 of Triticum aestivum. Classification (NCBI taxonomy): domain Eukaryota; kingdom Viridiplantae; phylum Streptophyta; class Magnoliopsida; order Poales; family Poaceae; genus Triticum; species Triticum aestivum. The sequence continues at coordinate 2,285 of NW_025226535.1, read as the reverse complement.
GCTGTCTTCTTCTTCATAGCTTCGGGGACGCCAACTGGCGCGCTTCTTTAAAGGAGCAATTGAAAATTCGGGAAGACCTTGCCGGATTGGGTCCGGGAGAACAACGTCTTCGATGTAAAACCACTCCGAGGGCCACTCTTCAGATGCCTTCTTCAGAGTGCCGGACAGGTATCCTGTCGCGGCTATGCGCCATACTTCGGCGCCGCCTGCCTCGAATATGAATCCCTCTTGTGAGCAGGGGACGAGGCAGAAATATTTCCTCCATAACTCTAAATGGGCCTCGCAGCCTAGGAATAGCTCGCAAAGAGCAACGAAGCCTGCAATGTGCAGGATGGAGACCCGCATGAGATTGTGCAGTTGGAGGCCGTAATACTCCATAAGACCTCTAAGGAAAGGATGAATCAGAAATCCCACGCCTCTCAGCAGGAAAGAAACAAATCACACCCATTCCCCTTTAGTAGGATTGGGGAAGTTCTCCATCAGGGTTTCACCGTTGATGGAAGTTATTCCCACCCGAACAGGAACTAGATCCGAGGGAGGAGATATCCTTGCATATAAAGCTTGGTCAACTGGGCGTGGGATATTGAGCATCTCTCCCAATCGCCTTTTTGAGGACGGTGGGGGCGTGAGGAAGAACTAGGAGCGCCAACCATGTTTGGATGAGTTCCTATGGCAAGCTCTAAGGATTTTCGCCTGGTGCGGAATGGTATCTGGGATTCAATCTCTTTAAATAGACACCTTCCCCGTATGGACAAGGGGTTACTTGCAAAAATGCTTAGACCCTTCATATTCGTTCGACACGTGGAGGCCGAGGCGGTGGCGGAACAAAAGCTGAATGGTATGGTATTTAATGTAAAAGCCGAGCTATACGAAGTACAATGGAGAACCCACCTTGCAAAGCCGAAGACATGAAGCCGGATATAATGTCATCATTGAAGGCAAGTTCGGGGGCTACTGAGGGAGTCCCGGATTATGGGGTCCTCGGGGTGCCGGCCTATGTGATATGGGTCGGGCTTATCGGCCGTGAAGATACAAGACAGAAGGCCTTCTCCCGTGTCCATATGGGACTCTCCTTCGCGTGGGTGACAAGCTTGGCATCCGGATGTGTAGTTTCCTTCCTCTGTAAACCGACTTTGCACAGCCCTAGTCCCCTCCGGTGCCTATATAAACAAGAGGGGTTAGTCCGTAGAAGAATAATCATACAAGCTAGACATCTAGGGTTTAGCTATTACGATCTCGAGGTAGATCAACTCTTGTAACCCCTATACTCATCAAAGTCAATCAAGCAGGAAGTAGGGTATTACCTCCATCAAGAGGGCCTGAACGTGGGTAAACATCGTGTCCCCTACCTCATGCTACCTTCGATCCTCAGACGCACAGTTCGGGACCCCCTACCCGAGATCTGCCGTTTTGGACACCGACACTCTCCCCCAGCAAAAGCAGGTGCAACAAGGCGCTCTCGCCTCAGACCTCTCCGACCGATCTCTTCTATAGCCTCCCCTCCATGCCCCCAGATCCAATGCCCCACCCACCTCCCCCTTGATGTATGCTAGAACTTCAGTATTTCCCCAAAGAGGAAGGGATGATGCAGTACAACGACGGTAGGTATTTCCCTCAATGATGAGACCAAGGTTATCGAACCAGTAGGAGAACCACGCAACACAACGTAAACAGCTCCTGCACACAAATAACAAATACTCGCAACCCGACGTGTTAACGGAGTTGTCAATCCCTTTCGGGTAACGGCGCCAGAAATTGGCGAGTGGACGGGAGAAAGTTGTAATTGATTGGATAAATAGATCTCAAATAAAATAAAGTGTAGCAAAGTATTTTTGGTTTAATAGATCCAAAAATAAAAGCAAATGAAAATAGATCACGAAGCCAAATATAATAAAGAAGAGACCCGGGGCCATAGGCTTCACTAGTGGCTTCTCTCGAGAAAAATAGCAAATGGTGGATAAACAAATTACTGTTGGGCAATTGATAGAACTTCAAATACTCATGACGATATCCAAGGAATGATAATTATATAGGCATCACGTCCAAGATTAGTAGAACGACTCCTGCCTGCATCTACTACTATTACTCCACACATCGTCTGCTATCCAGCATGCATCTAGTGTATTAAGTTCATGAAAAAACAGAGTAATTCAATAAGAACGATGACATGATGTAGACAAGATCTATTTATGTAGAAATAGACCCCATCTTGTTATCCTTAATAGCAACGATACATACGTGTCGGTTCCCCTTCTGTCACTGGGATCAAGCACCGTAAGATCGTA
>NW_025226534.1:0-18075 GCF_018294505.1 Triticum aestivum | reverse complement strand
CTTTACTTTATGCAATTTTTATTTTTTTACTTGAGTATCCATCTTCTCTTATAAAGCACCAACTAAGGGGTACTATGATCGTACTTGAGCATTGGGTATAGCTAGTATTCGAGTGTGTTTCATGAATGGATCAATGATTCAGCATAATGGGCTAGGGATAACTTGCTTTAGCATTGTTATTTTGAAAGAGATGGTTGCTTGTTGATATGCTTGAGTATTAAAGTCTTCCTGTCAAAACTAGACTATTGCCTTGAACCATATAAAAGTCCAAATGTCCATTCTACAAAGAAAATAATATGTGATGAACATATTAGGCAGCATTCCACATCAAAAATTCTGTTTTTATCATTTACCTACTCGAGGATGAGCAGGAATTAAGCTTGGCGATGTTGATATGTCTCCAACGTATCTATAATTGTTTATTGTTCCATGTTGTTATATTATCATTCTTGGATGTTTTAAAATTGTTTTATAATCATTTTATATCATTTTGTGATACTAACCTATTGACATAGTGCCAAGTGCCAGTTGCTATTTTTTGCTTGTTTTTTACATCATAGGAAATCAATACCAAATGGAGTCCAAATGCAGTGAAACTTTTTGTGGATTTTCTCTGGACCAGAAGACACTTGTTGGGCCAAAGAAGTACCAGAGGGGTGCTCCCAGGGGAGCACAACCCACCAAGGCGTGCCTGGGGCCCAGGTGGGTTGTGCCCACCTCGGTGGCCTCCCACACCGCCTCTTTTCTCTATAAATACCCCAATATTCCAGAAACCCTAGGGGAGTCGACGAAAATCAATTCCAGCTACCACAAGTTCCAAAACCACCAGATCCAGTATAAACACCATCACGGAGGGGTTCATCATCCTCATTGGTGCCTCTCCGATCATCCTCATTGGTGCCTCTTTCTCTCTCTCTCTCTCTCTCTCTCTCTCTCTCTCTCTTGATTCTCAATACAATGGTCTCTTGGAGATCCATATGATGTAAGTCTTTTTGCGGTGTGTTTGTTGGGATCCGATGAACTTTGAGTTTATGATCAGATCTATGTTTTTATCCGTGAAAGTTATTTGAGTCTTCTTCGATCTCTTATATGCAGGATTTCTTACAGCTCCTATTTCTTCTCCAATATTTGGGTTTATTTTGGCCAACTTGATCTATTTATCTTGCAATGGGAAGAGGTGCTTTCTGATGGGTACGATCTTACGGTGCTTGATCCCAGTGACAGAAGGGGAACCGACACGTATGTATCGTTGCTATTAAGGATAACAAGATGGGGTCTATTTCTACATAAATAGATCTTGTCTACATCATGTCATCGTTCTTATTGAATTACTCTGTTTTTTCATGAACTTAATACACTAGATGCATGCTGGATAGCAGACGATGTGTGGAGTAATAGTAGTAGATGCAGGCAGGAGTCGTTCTACTAATCTTGGACGTGATGCCTATATAATTATCATTCCTTGGATATCGTCATGAGTATTTGAAGTTCTATCAATTGCCCAACAGTAATTTGTTTATCCACCATTTGCTATTTTTCTCGAGAGAAGCCACTAGTGAAGCCTATGGCCCCGGGTCTCTTCTTTATTATATTTGGCTTCGTGATCTATTTTCATTTGCTTTTATTTTTGGATCTATTAAACCAAAAATACTTTGCTACACTTTATTTTATTTGAGATCTATTTATCCAATCAATTACAACTTTCTCCCGTCCACTCGCCAATTTCTGGCGCCGTTACCCGAAAGGGATTGACAACTCCGTTAACACGTCGGGTTGCGAGTATTTGTTATTTGTGTGCAGGAGCTGTTTACGTTGTGTTGCGTGGTTCTCCTACTGGTTCGATAACCTTGGTCTCATCATTGAGGGAAATACCTACCGTCGTTGTACTGCATCATCCCTTCCTCTTTGGGGAAATACTGAAGTTCTAGCATACATCAAGGGGGAGGTGGGTGGGGCATTGGATCTGGGGGCATGGAGGGGAGGCTATAGAAGAGATCGGTCGGAGAGGTCTGAGGCGAGAGCGCCTTGTTGCACCTGCTTTTGCTGGGGGAGAGTGTCGGTGTCCAAAACGGCAGATCTCGGGTAGGGGGTCCCGAACTGTGCGTCTGAGGATCGAAGGTAGCATGAGGTAGGGGACACGATGTTTACCCACGTTCAGGCCCTCTTGATGGAGGTAATACCCTACTTCCTGCTTGATTGACTTTGATGAGTATAGGGGTTACAAGAGTTGATCTACCTCGAGATCGTAATAGCTAAACCCTAGATGTCTAGCTTGTATGATTATTCTTCTACGGACTAACCCCTCTTGTTTATATAGGCACCGGAGGGGACTAGGGCTGTGCAAAGTCGGTTTACAGAGGAAGGAAACTACACATCCGGATGCCAAGCTTGTCACCCACGCGAAGGAGAGTCCCATATGGACACGGGAGAAGGCCTTCTGTCTTGTATCTTCACGGCCGATAAGCCCGACCCATATCACATAGGCCGGCACCCCGAGGACCCCATAATCCGGGACTCCCTCAGTAGCCCCCGAACTTGCCTTCAATGATGACATTATATCCGGCTTCATGTCTTCGGCTTTGCAAGGTGGGTTCTCCATTGTACTTCGTATAGCTCGGCTTTTACATTAAATACCATACCATTCAGCTTTTGTTCCGCCACCGCCTCGGCCTCCACGTGTCGAACGAATATGAAGGGTCTAAGCATTTTTGCAAGTAACCCCTTGTCCATACGGGGAAGGTGTCTATTTAAAGAGATTGAATCCCAGATACCATTCCGCACCAGGCGAAAATCCTTAGAGCTTGCCATAGGAACTCATCCAAACATGGTTGGCGCTCCTAGTTCTTCCTCACGCCCCCACCGTCCTCAAAAAGGCGATTGGGAGAGATGCTCAATATCCCACGCCCAGTTGACCAAGCTTTATATGCAAGGATATCTCCTCCCTCGGATCTAGTTCCTGTTCGGGTGGGAATAACTTCCATCAACGGTGAAACCCTGATGGAGAACTTCCCCAATCCTACTAAAGGGGAATGGGTGTGATTTGTTTCTTTCCTGCTGAGAGGCGTGGGATTTCTGATTCATCCTTTCCTTAGAGGTCTTATGGAGTATTACGGCCTCCAACTGCACAATCTCATGCGGGTCTCCATCCTGCACATTGCAGGCTTCGTTGCTCTTTGCGAGCTATTCCTAGGCTGCGAGGCCCATTTAGAGTTATGGAGGAAATATTTCTGCCTCGTCCCCTGCTCACAAGAGGGATTCATATTCGAGGCAGGCGGCGCCGAAGTATGGCGCATAGCCGCGACAGGATACCTGTCCGGCACTCTGAAGAAGGCATCTGAAGAGTGGCCCTCGGAGTGGTTTTACATCGAAGACGTTGTTCTCCCGGACCCAATCCGGCAAGGTCTTCCCGAATTTTCAATTGCTCCTTTAAAGAAGCGCGCCAGTTGGCGTCCCCGAAGCTATGAAGAAGAAGACAGCACTAAGATTAAGAGGCTAGTGAGCAAGATCAGAATACTCGGCCACTCTGGACTGTCTATAGTTGAGGTAATGGCGATTTCAATAACGTGATGCGTCCAGCCACTTCAATTTAGAAGGCTTCCCATGTGGCATTACAACAGGGAGGACGATGCATCATGATGTGGGCGCAAGGGTCCGGACAATTTTGCCGCCTTGGCCACCATGTTGGCTAAACTTTACAAAGGGGAGAAGGAACACTTCACTTGCCTTAAATGCCGAGAAGGTTTGTCCATGTATAACCCCATTGATTGGGTAAGTTTTCAATCATAGGCCTCACTTAATCTTTTTCTTTAATTAAGCTTAGTCGAATTTAATCTGGCCACTTTTAACAGGAATGGAGAAAGGTCGTCACAGGGATCTACAGCCCCGCTCCATAGCCGGAGAACCATAATCGAGACCTAGATCCCGTATTTGAAGAGGATCCGGATATATTTATAGATTGAAGGAAGGAGTCTTTTATCAGGCGAGCTACGATGGCATGGAAGTGGCCATTATAGCCGATTACCCTGGCCTTCTCCCCTCCTCCCATGTAAGTACCCAGGAGACACCCCCTCAAAAAGAGTTTTCCCCTTGCGACTCACCCACCGCACTGTACCGTGCTCCCAAGGGGCGACGCTCATCCCATCGTACTGTGGCAAAGACTTCTTCTAAGAAGACAACAATCGCATAGGGCGAGTCTTTGAAAAGAAAGGAAAATGATGATACTGTCGGGCCCTCTCCTTCATCAAAGAGGTATAATTCTTTAGCACGCACTCAGTGGATAGATCGGATAGTGATGTTTCCTGCTATGACATATCGAGGAGGAGTGTATGCCAGACTATATCCGGAGACCTGGTCGGCCATGCATGGGCTAATCCAGCCCTGGACCCTATCACAAGGACTCGAGGGGATGCGGAAGCAATGCCAGATTATCATCTCCTAGAGGATTCGGATAATGTATCCGTCACCAACCCCCGAAGTGGAGAGTATGATGAATCATCGGCGGCGGAGAGCGGCTATGTGTGACCCAAATTTCACCAAAGATGCATTCAACGCTTTCAGCTCAACGGATGCTTACATCCGAGCTGCTCGGGATGGACTTGCTGGAGCCACTCACCAGCTTTCAAAGGATATGCGGGTAAGGACTTTTTGTGCAGATTCAATAATCATATGCCAGTAGCCCCGAGTCTTGAAGCAGTTGGCCCAACTAATTTAAGGGTCGTTACATCCTCAGGTACTCACAGAGAAAATAACACATTATCCAGGGAGCTAGAAGAATGCCGAACTAAGCTAACTGTTGCCACCGCTGAACTGGAAAAATTTAAAGAAATCCAAGAAGGCACCTGATGGTAGGTACAACAGTAACCCGGAAATAAGATTCCGTGCCTACCACGATGTTGCTTAAATATGCATCGTTTTGTTGGTAGGGTCGACAGATCAGCTGGAAGAGAGGCTAAGGGCTGCTCAAGCGGACAAACAACATGCCGAAGGGCAAGATGCCGCTGGTCAACGTGTATTGACACGGACCATTAATGAGAAGAACAAACTACAGGATGCAAATATCAAGCAAGCCGAAGAACTGAAGGATTTAAGAGCCCAACTATCGGATGCTTTGAAGGAGAACAGGAAGCTGAAAGGTGGCATATTCAGTATGCTCTTTAACCTGACTTTCACACGGTCTCCTGATGGAAAATTTTACAAGTTTGTTTCTGTAGGTGTGCTGACCGGACGTCCCGAGGGAGAAGTGTCTGGATTTCAAGGCGACCTGCTACAAGAGCTATCCAAAGTGCACGAGTGAGCTCAGCAAGCAATGAGGAATATGGCTAAGGCTTTGTGGCCATCCAATCCACCTCCAGGAAGTATGGAGGAGTTCGTGAATTTATTCAAGGGAGCTCGTCGCCATTTTGAGCTATGGAAGATATCCGCATGTCGGGAAGGCGCAGGAGAGGCCTGGGCCATGGTGAAAACGCGGTACACCGGACTTGATCCGAATCATATGGCCCGGGTCGGAGCTCGGGGACAAGATGGACAAGAAATTCCTCTTAGCTTAGTGTACGACCAAGTAAAGATAGCCGCTAAGTTTTCCTAACAGGATTGTAAACTAGACAACCTGTTAGAGGGTCTATAGGAGGAGGAAGTTTTTGAGTCCAAGTAGCAATGTACTTTTATCAACAAACTTATCTCCAGCCGAATTGTAAAATGATTGTCATGGCAGACTTTCTGCTTCGACCTCCAAAACCCGTGGTTTGGAGTGTTTCTGGATATTATATCGTCGGTAAACACCAAAGTATGTTCGGAAAACAGGCAGTCCAGTCATAGTTGCTTGAACAGACAAGTTGTATTCGGGGAGTTATGTTATATTACATTTGATCGTAAGAAACATCTTCCAGAGAGAATAGTTCCGCTAAGGGTTCCTCTCCCTGGGCCAGCATGCGTTTTTGTGCATGCCGAAGTTGTGATGCTAAAAATCACAGTACGTGTTATAATTTGGGGGCTTATATTGCAGCGAGGGCAGTTCGTATTTTGTCCACTGACCAATTATCCCCTTAAGAACGCTAGCTTTCGGCTTAACCCGTCTGAGGTACATGTCCGGATAACCCGGCTGTAACAATCGCAGAGGTGCTCCCTTTATGCCCTAGCCGAACAAGCGGGAATGTAGGGCATAAACACAGGAGCCAGGCAACCCAGCTTGGCAAAAACTTAAGTCATAAAGGTGCATATTATGGCAAAGAAAGGACATATATGAGTAGACAACACATATATACAGTGAGCTTGATGCTCAAAAACTAACAATGATAATAAGCTTCTGTGAAAAGAAGCCCCCAGGTATTGTGGGGTGTGTACATTTGAGGGTGTATGCCCCTCAAGTGTGCGGCTTATCCGAACATGAGATAGAAGTCGTGTACAGATGAGAAAGAAGAAAAAGGTGAAAAGGGAGAAAAGGAGGGACGAGGAAAAAGGTATAAGTGCGGACTTAGGCGTAGAATCACGGAGTCGGGCAACGTTCCATGGGTTTGGTTCCAGGCGATTTTCCGAGGCATTGCGAAGGCGATAGGCTCCCCGAGTGAGAACTTCATCTATAATGAAGGGGCCCTCCCATTTGGGCTTGAGCTTGTCCTTTTTCTTCTCTGGTAGGCGTAGAACGAGTTCACCGACATTATAAGTCTTTGCCCGTACTTCCCTGCTTTGATATCGCCAAGCCTGTTGTTGGCAGAATGTGGAACAGGCCTTCGCGACATCGTGCTCCTCCTCCAGGCCGTCCAGATCGTCCTACCGATCAAGTTCGGCTTCTCTCTTTGTACATGCGCACTCGAGGTAAGTCGTGAATAATGTCGCAAGGCAAGACCGCCTCCGCGCCGTACACCATGAGGAAAGGAGTATATCCGGTCATGCGATTGGGCATGGTCCGCAGCCCCCAGAGTACGGAATCGAGTTCTTCGACCCAGTGCTTGTATGATTCTTGCAGAGATCGCACTAGTCTGGGTTTGATGTCGCTCATTATCAGGCCATTAGCCCGTTTGACCTGACCGTTTGTTTGAGGGTGATATACGGAAGCGTAATCAAGCTTGATGCCCAAATTACCGCACCAAGTTTTCACCTCATCAGCCGTAAAGTTAGAGCCGTTGTCAGTAATAATACTGTGTGGGACACCATAACGGTGTACTACGCTGGATATGAAGTCGATAACCGGTCCGGCTTCGGCCGTTTTGACTGGTTTGGCTTCTATCCACTTAGTGAACTTGTCGACCATAACCAGGAAATATTTCTTTTTATGGCTCCCCCTTTAAGGGGTCCGACCATGTCTAGCCCCCAGACCGCAAAAGGCCAGGTAATGGGGATTGTTCGTAGGGCAGTGGCGGCTCATGTCTTTGATTGGCGAAAAGCTGGCATCCAACACAGCGCTGTATGAGGTCCTGTGCGTCTGCTCGGGCCGTGGGCCAAAAGAAACCCGTACGGAAGGCCTTACTTACAAGGGCCCGAGCTGCGGCGTGATGGCCACCAAGACCGGTGTGTATTTCGGTCAGGAGCTGCCGTCCCTCTTCTTCGGAGATACATCTTTGAAGGACTCCGGTAGTACTTTTCTTGTACAGTTCCCCTTCATGAACCTTGTAGGCCTTCGAGCGTCGAACAATACGACGGGCCTCAGTCTGATCATCAGGGAGCTCATTCCTAGTAAGGTAGGAAAGTAAAGGTTCGGTCCACGGGGTAATTACGGCCATGATTTTGTGGGCTGATGGTGTTATTTTGGTGCCTGAACCCCCAATGATATCGGAACTGTGTTCGGAATCTGGGGGTATGATCGGCTCTGGAACGGTGTTACCGCTCTCGTCCTGCCACACTACGGATGGCTTGAAAAGCCTCTCCATAAAGGTGTTAGGTGGGACAGGGTCGCGTTTTGCGCCCATGCAGGCAAGGATGTCCGCAGCTTGATTACTCTCTCGAGCCACGTATGAAACTCGAGCCCCTCAAATCAAGTTGATATTTTGAGTACAGCATTGTGGTAAGTTGCCATCTTCGGATATTTTGCATCGAATTCTCCGTTTATTTAGGATATTGCAAGGTTTGAATCCCCGCGCACCTCGAGGCGTTGTATGCCCATGGAGATAGCCATCCGGAGACCGTGCAATAGGGCCTCGTATTCGGTTGCATTGTTAGAGTCTGTATACAGTATTTGGAGCACATAACGGACTGTGTCTCCTGTGAGGGATGTCAAGACGACACCAGCCCCCAATCCGGCTAGCATTTTAGAGCCGTCGAAGTGCATCACCCAGTTGGAACATGTGCCATACTCTTTAGGGAGTTCGGCCTCTGTCCATTCGGCGACGAAGTCAGCCAACACCTGAGATTTAATAGCTCGGCGTGGCTTGTAAGTTATTTCAAATGGTAAGAGCTAAATGGCCCATTTGGCAATCTGGTCAGTGGCGTCCCGGTTGTTTATAATGTCATTAAGTGGTACTTCGGAAGCCACCATGATCGAGCACTCTTGAAAGTAGTGCCGCAGCTTGCGGGATGACATAAAGACCGCATATGCTATCTTTTGATAATGCGGGTATCGGGATTTGCATGGTGTAAGGATCATTGATACGTAATATACTGGTTTTTGAAGTGGGAATTTATGTCCCTCTTCCTCTTGTTTAACGACGAGCACAGCACTCACCACCTGGTGAGTTGCAGATATGTAGAGCAACATCAGTGCACCAACGTTTGGTGTGGCCAGGATTGGGTTGCTTGCTAGCAAAGTTTTTATTTCTTCCAGTCCGGCTGTGGCGGCGTCCGTCCACATGAAGTGGTCTATGCGACGGAGTAGGCGATACAATGGCAATGCCTTTTCCCCTAGTTTGGAGATAAAACGGCTCAAAGCTGCCACGCATCCAGCTAGTTTTTAGACCTGCTTGAGGTCTGTTGGTGTTGCCAACTGTGACAGGGCTCGGATTTTGGCTAGGTTTGCTTCGATTACTCTATTTGAGACAATGAACCCTAGCAGTTTTCCGGCTGGAACGCCGAAAACGCCTTTTTCCAGATTGAGTTGTATGTCATATGCTCAGAGGTTGTCGAACGTAAGGCATAAATCGTCCACCAATGATTTGACATGCTTGGTTTTAATGACTATGTCATCTACATATGCCTCCACAGTCTTGCCGATTTCATTTTCTAGGCATGTTTGAATCATGCGTTGATAGGTTGCGCCGGCATTCTTGAGCCCGAAATGCATGGTGTTCAAGCAGAAGGGCCCATACGGGATGATGAACACCGTTGCGGCCTGGTCGGATTCTTTCATCTTAATTTGATGGTATCCGGAGTATGCGTCGAGGAAACACAGTGAATCGTGTCCCGCGGTCACGTCAATAATCTGGTCAATGCGAGGTAGTGAGAAGGGGTCCTTAGGGTATCCTTTATTAAGATCTTTGAAATCGACACACAGGCGCCAGGATTTATCCTTCTTCGGTACCATGACCAGGTTTGCTAGCCAGTTCGGATGTTTGAACTCTCTGATAAACCCGGCTTCGAGTAACTTGGCTAGCTCCTCCCCCATAGCCTGTTGTTTGGGTTCGGAAAATCGGCGCAGCGTTTGCTTGACTGGTTCGTATCCTTTCAGTATATTGAGACTATGTTCGGCCAGTCTTCGTGGGACACCTGGCATATCCGAAGGGTGCCAGGCAAAGATGTCCTGGTTCTCACATAGGAATGCACGTAATGCGGCGTCGACCATTGGATCCAGTTGTGCCCCAATGGAAGTTGTCTTCTTGGGGTCCATCGGGTGGACTTGAAATTTGACTATTTCGTCTGCTGGCTTGAAGGAAGTGGATTTGGGTCTCTTATCGAGGATTACATCATCCCAATCCACTGTGGAATGTAGGGTGGTTAATTCCTCGGTCGCGAGGGCCTCAGATAAAGCCTCGAGGGCCAGAGAGGCGGTTTTGTTTTCGGCGCGGAGTGTTATGTCTGGATCACTGGTGATAGTGATAACTCCATTAGGCTCGGGCATTTTGACCTTCATATACCCGTAATTTTGTACGGCTTGGAAGCGTGTGAATGCGTCTCACCCCAGCAGGGCGTGATACCCGATGTTGAAAGGTGCCACATGGAAGAGTAACTCTTCAGACCTATAGTTCTCTGGCATGCCGAATACCACATCGAGTTTGATTTTTCCCGAGCATCTTGCTTCCCGACTGGGGATAATGCCTCGAAAGGTTGTTCTGCTTTGCTCAATGTGACTCCTGTCCATTTGCATTTTATTGAGTGTGTCTTCGTAGATGAGGTTCAGTCCGCTGCCGCCGTCCATTAGCACTTTAGTGAGACGAAAGCCGTCCATGATTGGGTTTAGGACCAAAGCGGCAGGTGCCCGGACTGCGTGGGGTCTTGGTTCGTCATCGGCGTTGAATGTGATCGTCGTATCATTCCAAGGATTTATTGCTGCCACTTGGCAGACTTCGCGAGGTCGCGGAGCGCCCTTTTGCATCGATTATTTGATGAAAAGGTCTCGAAGACCGTGAATACTTTGAGATCATTGCCCTCCAAAGAGTAATTCTCTGGGGTGTCATTGGTGAGGATACCCTCGCCGCTCTTGGCCACTTGCCGGAGTATCCAACATGCTCGGAGGCTATGCGTTGGTTCGGTGTTCGGCGTCATGTGAATTTGACAGGGCTTGTCGAGCCATTCCTCGAGGATAGTTTTATGCCCCGTAAAGGGCTTGATTTTCTTGTCCACGGGATGATGTTTAGGTGCTCCGTGAGGGTGCATCCTTTTTGCTCGTCCGGGAGATGGCCTAAAGGCATGTGGTTCCCAACGGGCTGTCTGGGTTTTCCAGGCGCTTTCCATTGCGTAGTACTTCTGTACTATGTGTGCCAAATATGCAAAGTGCAGTACGTGACGGCAGTTGAGGGCATTAAGGATTCCCTCATCCGTACAATTGTTGCAAAATACCGAGATCACGTCATCGTCGCAGCAATCTTTGATCTTGTTTTTAACAAGGAGGAATCTGGCCCAAAAGTGGTGGACTGTTTCCTGAGGCTGCTGCCGTACGCACATTAAGTCGCATATATCCAGAGGACCGGAATTGCTTGGGGATATTGCTTGTGGTGGGTGGGTGGGCTTAAATTCGAACCCTGACCCACTGTGAAGTCCGGATTCTGAAGAATTTCTGAGGTTACAAGCCCTGGCTCTGGAGCGTCCGGTGAGTTTTTAGGCTCAAAGTTTGTTTCTGTGTTCGGAGGACAAGAAGTGTCCTCCTGAAGATGGGTGTCCGGCTCTCCGAGCTTGGAAATCCGAACATACTTCGTTCTCAACGTAGGAGAAGAGTTATCGTCAGCTTGTTCCTCCACAATTGCCACCTGATGGGTGATCAGTGGAGATCTGATTTCTCTCTGATCGGGTTTAAGCCCAATCTAATCATAGTCGGTTGCGACCCCCAGGGCGGCGATGCGATCTAGCAGTTTGTTTAACGCTGATACATCTGCCGCATCCATCTTGCGGAGTATTCAGGGCCGACATGGAGATGATTTTTGGTGACAGGCTGGGCTGTCATTGGCTTAATGGCCGAACGAGCGCCCTGGTGAAGCTGCCAAGCCAGAGGTTTTCCCCTAAAGCTAGGGCTCCTCCGGAAGTGATATCGTCCTTGATGACAAGGCGAGCCATCAACCCTTCTGTCGACGACATAGAGGAACTCTCAATGAAAGCACCAATGTCAGTGTCAAAACCGGCAAGTCTCGGGTAGGGGGTCCCGAACTGTGCATCTGAGGATTGAAGGTAGCAGGAGGCAGGGGACACGATGTTTACCCAAGTTCGGGCCCTCTTGATGGAGGTAATACCCTACTTCCTGCTTGATTGACTTTGATGAGTATAGGGGTTACAAGAGTTGATCTACCTCGAGATCGTAATAGCTAAACCCTAGATGTCTAGCTTGTATGATTATTCTTCTATGGACCAACCCCTCTGGTTTCTATAGGCACCAGAGGGGACTAGGGTTGTACAAAGTCGGTTTACAGAGGAAGGAAACTACACATCCGGACGCCAAGCTTGTCACCCATGCGAAGGAGAGTCCCATCCGTACACGGGAGAAGGCCTTCTATCTTGTGTCTTCACGGCCCATCAGCCCAGTCCATATCACATAGGCCGGCTCCCCGAGGACCCCATAATCTGGGACTCCCTCAGAGAGGGGTGCACCGGAGACGGAGGTAGACTGCCCCATCGAAGAGGAGGACGGAAGGGAGAACATGAGAGGCGACACATTGGGGATTTTGGATGGGAATTGGTAGGAGAGGAAGGCGTGGCGGGAAGAGGAAGGAGCTAGATAAGTGGTGAGTGGGACCCAAGGCAAGATGTTTCTTGTTAAATCGACCTACCGCATGACCCTGTAATTTCCTAACAGTTGGCAGTAAAAAAAATTGAAAGAAAGGAGCAAACACAGGTCGAGCTAGCTTAGTGTGTACTTTATATATAACTTGCCACAGAACTAGTTAAGGTGTTTAATGGTGTAAAAGTTTCCAAAAATCCTGAAAAAATACTGAAATAGCACAGCTATAATATAACATGATCCAACGGAGCATTTAAAAAATCAACTTTATATATCCTAAAAAAACAAGTAGTTTAGTATATATTTATGTCGCTGTGAGCTGAAATGCATATTTTCACAATCCCTCCGCTAGATCATCTTATTATGTTAGAGAGATGCTCCACTGTTTATTTCATATTTTTTGATAACTTTTAAAGTGTTAAAATCTTAACGAGCCTAAACAAGTTTTGTGGCAAGCTATGATAGACACGCTTTTACCTATATGTATGTATGTATGTATTTGTTTGCAATTCTTGTACCCAATAAACCAGCCGAGGATGACTTGCCACGCGTATCTATACAAGAACTACAACCAAGAATGATGTGATAAAAACAATTACAGATATTTATGAGACATTTGATTGTGTGTGCTACATGTAGGCTATTCATCTAGGGCATGGTTTTCTTTCAAAAGGTGCAGATTTTGGTTAGTTTTTTTTAAGTTAAGGGGCTTAAATGCTTTTGACAAATGACGCCAGCATTTTGATAAGAGTGATGATTGATAAATATCTCACCATTGGGTTGTATAGTTTGCGTCCTCAAGCATGGTAATTGATGGTATATTCTAGAATCTAGAGTAGAGATTATATCTCATGTGAGTAGTGAATTGCCTACATTTCCCCCTCTTAGATTCATTCTTGTGTTGGACATACATGAAATGATCATGTACAATTTTCTTCATCTTACTAGTTTGATTCATAGGAATTTCATTGGATTTGGATCCTCAAGAATTCTCCTACAGTTGTCATCTAATTCACATGATGTAGAATTTTATCCATAGGATTTATTTCTACTCCATTTTGGAGGATAATTTTCATCCACTCGAGACTCCCCTCGTGGCAGAGTTCCTTTATTTTACATGTGCTATCAAACAATTCTCCATCCAAGTTCATGTAGTGTAATCCTATGTGATACAAAAGGTCACGCCACTTACTACATGTTTTCTATTGCAGCATTTTTAGAATACTTTACATTAAAGAATCCCTTAGTGTTCTCTGTTCTTGCTTGCTTTGACACCATTGTGTATTGATGCTTATTTATATTAATACGGTTGATTGTAGTGTTTGGTGATCTCATAATACCATCATTTTTCATGCTCTTACTATATTGAATCTATTTCATTGGGTTCAAATTTTTTATGTCCCGTGGCTATGCACGGGCACATACCTAGTATGAATAAATAAAACAAAAATAGTAAACGGTTCGGATCGCCAACAATGTGAAATGCAGAGAGTGCATATTAATTAATATTGATTAGTATACATAAGAAAACTGTAGAGGATTAATGTGGCCAATTAATGAGTATACATGGTGTATCTCCATGAGCCTTGACGAGGTATAAGTTGTTAGATTTTATGGGCATTGGCCACTAAATCTTGTATCTTGGCCCAACTAAAATTTTGAAATCTCAAAGGCCCATTTGAGTTGAATGTCAAATCTGTAAGTTTAGTACCATACTAGCTAGTGGAGTGAAACTTTTACCAATATAAAAGCTGAGTTGTTCTACTATAGTTTGTTGTTTGAGAAAAGAGAGCAATATCGCACCTGCTCCCTCCCTCCCTCACTTCACGCCACGCAATGTTGCGCGTCACATTTTGTGAATCGAGTTCAAGTTCGGGTAATGTTATGCGCCTTGCTGGAAGAACTATTTCTTTCTTCACAATACTTTGCTAGAAGAACTAAACTTTTTGATACAGTACATTGTCGAGCTCTGGTTCTACATGCCAATGCTTGTGCTCGTTGTGGCTACATTTTGTACTCCCAGAGAGTTCTTCCATCACATGCTAGTTGCTTATATTCACTCTCCCATGTCTCCCCTCTATGTGGAGGAGATACAGAGGAGAGAGGCTACGCATAGCGCAACACACAGAACAGAACACAAACCTGTTGAATACCTCCGTGTCGAGCTGCTTCTCCGACCCCATAGTGACTGCATGCACTACCATCCGGGAGATCGGGCCTCTGAAACTTTATCCCTTAAGTACTTGCACCCGATGAGGGGTGATAAGGTTTTTGCGGAGTACCTCGGCAGGACTGTTCGCTCAAGTTCAACTACATCCTTGACATCTATCCGCCTGCTCAATTACCTCCTCTACGACAGACGACCATCTCGTCACTACCATGGCTCAGGACGCTGTTGCACCGGAGTTTCCTAGTCTATTGCATGTGATTTGTCACGATAGTAATCTTGGGCGATGCTAATATGGATTGAGTTTAAATGAAATCTACCAAATCTTCTACCATAAGCATTAGTATTTTTAAGTGTATCCTAGTAATAATAACAACATTAATGTCTTCTATTTTTTTATACACAATCATAAGTAGTACATTAATTTGCATATTCTGGAAGGATCTGATCCGTCTGCCTGCCTCTATATAACAAACACCCTCGAGAGCTTTGCAACACAAACAAGTTGCAGCAACAACTGAACGGAGAGCAAAGAAAGAAAAACCAGTAGCTAGCCTCGAGTTTGGATCTCCTGATGGCAATCCTCAGAAGGAGCAGGAACGCCCTGTGCTTGGTGGCCCTAGTGATCATGGCTACCTGCACCGTTCTGTCATCAGCTAATGGACCGCCTGGTTAGTACTCTATGCATGATGCTAACATTTGTCATATGTACAATGCACCGATCGAATTCTATATCGTATAACTGGCCTAGTAACATGTATTTTTCCCTTTTGCAGGTACAATCAATTGCATGCCGCCGACTGGCAGCTGCGACCCGGCGCACTGCACTAAATTTTGCGCGCCGAACTATCATGGTCATTGCGCGGTGGGCGGCATAGGGGCCCCATCTTGTTGCTGCTACAATCCGACGAGTGCGTCAGTTGGGGTGGCTCACCCTGCTGCACCCTCACATGCATGAAGGACGTTCGCATGAATCAACGATCGATGTATGGCTCAAAATCATCGAATGGAATAATAATAAACTTCATTATATACTTTTGTGAGATATATCAACCAGCCATTCTTTTTATTCCAAGGCGAAGATTGAATCATTTAGCAAACATCAAGTCCCACAACTTTGGCAGATCGCTCAATCCCGTTCATCTTCAGCGCAAAGGGCGGTTCTAACAAGCCACACACTCATGTTCCAGAAATACTGAAACAAAATAAAAATCCATGGTTAAACCAGATTTTTTTTTCATAGATAAATGTATGATCAAGAGTGATTCCTCACCTATCTTTCTAGGGGCAAGCCATATTTGCACACTTAATTAAGATTACAAATAAATGGAAGATTTGTTTAAAAAGCAAATCTAGAAGATTGCAAATACTAGTAAGACTTTAGAAAAATCCGGTCCAGATGGTTGATACTACGTTGGCATTGGACGCCTTGTTCTCCTCATCTTTCGTCCCACTGGATGACTCAATTGCCCGATGACACAAAGTCCACTTGCAACCGAGATGTTACTATTCTTTTCAAGGACGGAACAAGAAGCATGCAATTGTCAGATTGACAATTGATGACGAACATATGATAATGTGTGTGTCATGCATGTTCAAGTTAATTTTTCTCTGGCCACGGCAAGGAGTGGCTTTCCTTCTAGTGCGTTTGTAACCGAACTACTACCGCTTCAATAGAGATGTTTGCAGGACATTACAAAACAGTAAAACAGAGCTAGCTACAGCTCTCCACAGCGATTTAAGGTTCTTGGCCGTCCAATCTGACTCACCAAGGTCCCAGATTTGGTACTGCACCCCGCACGACGTCCTGGCTCTGGCGATCCTGGTTCAATCGACCGTAATCGGGCCGCTGCTCCGCAGGCTGAGCTAGGAATTATACCGTTCGTCGGGCCGGCCAGGGGCCGAAAGCCTATGTAGCCCATCGAAGTGATTCTCTCTCCCAGCGTTTTCGTGCGTGTTGCCCAGCCCAGCCCGTTCCGTGCATCCTTCCTCTCTACCTGCCTTCCCCTAGTTCGTCTCAGTGCCGGTGGCGCTACCGCCGTCCTGCTACCCGCGCTCCTCTGGAGAAACTTTAGCGATCGAGTGGGCGGCATTCCATCGGCCAGCATCCGTGCCAGAGGTGGATGAGTGGAAGGAGGGAGAGTACAAATCCTCGGCCCTCCACGTACTGATTTATTTGTTAAAGAGCCACAACATCTGCTCCTAACTTCTAACTTGCACAATCCTCAGGCATCTCCCCACTACCTAGCTTCACAATAACGAAAGTGCTTCCGCCTACCTCTGCTACTCTTAATGGATATGATCGGAATTGGTAATTGTTTATTATGTGGCACCTGTCAACAATTTGAGGGTCCCTTGCTTTTTCCTAGGTGTTGCATGTTTGAACTGTTAATACATAATTTCTATTTATTCGATCAATTATAGCTCTTTAATTTGATCATAGGGAACAAAACAGATATATGCAAAATCAAAATATTTGCAAGAAAGAGCAGCTTCATCCTTATTTTTATTTAGTTTGTTGATAATTAACCTTCACCAATTGGCATTATGGATCTTTGACATCCCTCTCAAATTTACCTCATGGATGTGTGTTTATGTATCTCACACACAACATATTAAATGTTTTTATGTTTAGCATTCTTATCCTACTACTGGTTTTACTATTTGAGACACAATCATCTACGCACTTAAATGGAAGGAAATACATATAGACATTTATCATGAACAGACTTGCGCTTTCACATTAAAATTGTTGATATATATTCTGCCAATATTATATGCTTGCTAATGAAAATACTATGTGGAAACGGAGTGTTTTTTCATACTGTCAGATGAAGATATAGGCAAACATCTGAACAACTATGTCAATATAGCTCATAAATAATGCATATTTTCTGAGATCTTGAAGTCCCCCTTTGCCCCCAAATTTGCAAGTTACAAAAGCTCATTTTTTTTCTTTTGTTCTAATGGTCGTCTTTATTAATATTAGACTCTCCCCGACTCCTCCTTCAAGAAAGAAAGTTAGGGTCCGTGCCTCTCGCCGGCGCTAGCGCAGGTCTGCCTCGTCTCCGATAGCCCTAGGGCCATGGAGGCGCGGTGGATCCTGGCAAGGGCCGGCGGGAGGGCTCCGTTTTTAGTTTTTCAATCTTGTTAGGGTTTGTGTCCTGCTCAGGAAGGCGAGACGGCTGCGGCTCCCTAAAGATGAAATAAAGGTCTCCCCGCCTAGCCCCCGTTCCAGCGGTGCGTCTAGCAGCGTTGGTGGGCTTGTGGAGGTGGGTCTCCGGCGGATCTATCTTTGGTGGATTTGCTCGGATCTCGTCGTTGTTCATCTATGTTCGTGTGCCTTCGGTTTTGATCCTTCTGATCTACGTTATTCTTCATCAGCGGCGGTTGCCGTTCTGGGGTGCTCGTCCTATGGGCCTTAGCACGCCAACTTTTTGACTTTCTACTACAACAAGTTGTGCCCGACTTCGGTGATGGAGGGGTGATGACGGCGGCGCGCCTTCGGCTCGCTTCAGTGCTTGTAGTTGTCGCTAGCTGGTCTAAGGATCTGGATGTAATTTTTATTTCTGGTGTTCGTTGTACTGCCATGATTAAAGATGAATAGGTCGGAAGTTTT
>NW_025226533.1:9338-18196 GCF_018294505.1 Triticum aestivum | reverse complement strand
ATTTTGAGAATAGTGTGAAAGAATTTATGATTTCTCAAAAGAATTTTAATGATTTGCTTGAAGAAAAATTGCTCAAAGTTGATGATTTGGCTAGGAACATTGATAGACTTTCGCTTGATGTTGATTATCTTAAACTTAGATCTTCTCCTCCTAAGCATGATGTCAATGAGTCTCTCAAAGCCATGAGAATTTCCATTAATGAGTGCAAGGAAAGAACCGCTAGATTGCATGCTAAGAAAGATTGCTTTGTAAAGGCGTGTTCTTCTAGTTTCCATGAAAATAATGATGAAGATCTTAAAGTTATTGATGTGTCTCCTATTAGATCTTTGTTTTGCAATATGAATCTTGATAATTATAGGACTGATGATGAGTCAACTTTACCTAGAAGGCGTCCCAATAATTCGGAGTTTTTAGATCTTGATGCTAAATTTGGTAAAAGTGGGATTGGAGAGGTCATGACTTTAAATAGCATTGAACCCACTATCTCGGATTTCAAGGAATTTGATTATGATAATTGTTCTTTAGAAGGTTGTATTTCCTTGTTGCAATCCGTTGTTAATTCTCCTCATGCTTATAGTCAAAATAAAGCTTTTACCAAACATATCGTTGATGCCTTGATGCAATCTTATGATGAAAAACTTAATTTGGAAGTTTCTATACCTAGAAAACTTAATGATGAGTGGGAACCTAGTATAAAGATTAAAATTAAAAATCATGAGTGTTTTGTTTTGTGTGATTTGGGTGCTAGTGTTTCCACGATTCTGAAAACTTTATGTGATATTGTAGGTTTCCATGATCTTAATGATTGCTCTTTAAATTTGCACCTTGCGGATTCCACCATTAAAAAGCCAATGGGAAGGATCAATGATGTTCTCGTTGTTGCAAATAGAAATTTGGTGCCTGTAGATTTTATCGTTATTGATATAGATTGCAATCTTTCTTGCCCTATTATTCTTGGTACACCTTTCCTTAGAACGATTGGCGCGATTATTGATATGAAGGAAGGGGATATTAGATTCCAATTTCCATTAAAGAAAGGCATGGAGCACTTTCCACGAAAGAAAGTCAAATTACCTTATGAACCTATCATGCGAGCTACTTATGAATTTAGTGCCAAAGATGGCACTACTTAGATCTATCTTCACTTTTATGCCTAGCTATGGGCGTTAAATGATAGCACTAGTTGGGAGGCAACCCAATTTTATTTGTGCTTTTTCTTTTTGTTCCTGTTTATTAATAAATCTTGCATCTATCTTATGTTTACATGTGTTTTTATCTTTTAATTAGTGTTTCTGCCAAGTAGAACCTATAGGATAACCTATGATGATAGTTGATTTGATTCTGCTGAAAAACAGAAACTTTGCACGCACGAATTTAGTTTTGTTAAATCACAGAAACGTGCTTTTGCGTTGATTCTTTTTTCTTCGGATCAATAGACAAATTTTCCAAGACTTCGTATTTTGGTAAGATTGTTAGAGTTCCAGAAGTTTGCGTTAGTTACAGATTGCTACAGACTGTTCTGTTTTTGACAGATTCTGTTTTTTGTGTGTTGTTTTCTTATTTTGATGCATCTATGGCTAGTAAAATAGTTTATAAACCATAGATAAGTTGTAATACAGTAGGTTTAACAACAAAATAAATAAAGAATGAGTTCATTACAGTACCTTATGTGGTGGTTTTGTTTTCTTTCACTAACGGAGCTTATAAGATTTCCTGTTGAGTTTTGTGTTGTGAAGTTTTCATGTTTTGGGTAAAGCTTTTGTGGACTATGGAATAAGGAGTGGCAAAAGCCTAAGCTTGGGGATGCCCATGGCACCCCAAGATATTCAAGGATAGCCAAAGCCTAAGCTTGGGGATGCCCCGGGATGGCATCCCCTCTTACGTCTTCGTTCATTGGTAACTTTACTTGGAGCTATATTTTTATTCGCCACATGATATGTCTTTTGCTTGGAGTGTCGTGTATTATATTAGTATTTGCTTTTTTGTTTACCACAATCATCCTTGCTGTACACACCTTTTGAGAGAATCCTATTTGATTAGAATTTGCTAGAATACTATATGTGCTTCACTTATATCTTTTGAGCTTGATAGTTTTTGCTCTAGTGCTTCACTTATATCTTTTAGAGCACGGTGGTGACTTATTTTTGTAGAAATTGCTAGTCTCTCATGCTAAACTTATATTATTTTGAGAGTCTTTTAGAACAGCATGGTATTTTCTATGGTTATAAAATTGGTCCTAGAATGGTAGGCATCCAAGTTGGGTATAATAAAAACTATCATAGGAAGTGAATTGGATGCTATGATCAATTTGATACTTGATAATTGTTTTGAGATATGGAGGTTGTGATATTAAAGTCATGCTAGTTGGGTAATTATGAATTTAAAGAATGCTTGTGTTGAAGTTAGCAAATCCCATAGCATGCACGTATGGTTAAAGTTGTGTAACAAATTTGAAACATGAAGTGTACCTGGCTTGTGCATCCTTATGAGTGGCGGTCGGGGATGATCGATGTTCTTTTCCTACCAATCTACCCCCCTAGGAGCATGTGCGTAGTGCTTGATTTTTGATGACTAATAAAATTTTGCAATAAGTATATGAGTTCTTTTGACTAATGTTGAGTCCATTGATTATACACACTTTTACCTTTCCGTCATTGCTAGCCTCTTCGGTACCGTGCATTGCCCTTTCTCACCTTGAGAGTTGGTGCAAACTTCGCCGGTGCATCCAAACCCCGTGATACGATACACTCTATCACACATAAACCTCCTTATATCTTCCTCAAAACAGCCACCATACCTACCTATTATGGCATTTCCATAGCCATTCCGAGATATATTGCCATGCAACTTTCCATAGTTCCGTTCATCATCATCATGACATACTTTACTTTTGTCATATTGCCATTGCATGATCATGTAGTTGACATCGTATTTGTGGCAAAGCCACCATGCATAATTTTCATACAGGTCACTCTTTATTCATTGCACCATCCTGGTACACCGCCGGAGGCATTCATATAGAGTCATATCTTGTTCTAGTTTCGAGTTGTAACTCATATGTTGTAATCAATAAAAGTGTGATGATCATCATTATTAGAGCATTGCCCAAAAAGAGAAAAAAAAAGAAGTAAGGCCAAAAGAAAAAAAGAAAGGCCCCAAAAAAAGAAAAGAAAGAAAAGAAAAGAAAAAAAAGAAAATAAATAAAAAGGGCAATTTACTATCTCTTTTTCCACACTTGTGCTTCAAAGTAGCACCTTGTTCTTCATGTAGTGAGTCTCATATTTTGTGCTTGAAAGTAGCACCATGTTTTTCATATAGTTAGTCTCATAGGTTGTCTTTTTCATACTAGTGGGAATTTTTCATTATAGAACTTGGCTTGTATATTCGTACGATGGGCTACCTCAAATGCCCTAGGTCTTCGTGAGCAAGCAAGTTGGATGCACACCCACTAGTTTTCTTTTGTTGAGCATTCATTTATAGCTCTAGTGCATCCGTTGCATGGCAATCCCTACTCCTCCTGTTGACATGAATTGATGGGCATCTCCATAGCCCGTTGATTATCCTCGTCAATATGAGACTTTCTCCTTTTTGTCTTCTCCACACAATCCCCATCATCATATTCTATTCCACCCATAGTGCTATATCCATGGCTCACGCTCATGTATTGCGTGAGGTTGAAAAAGTTTGAGATTATTTAAGTATGAAACAATTGCTTGGCTTGTCATCGGGTGTATAGAAGTTGGGAACATCTTTGTGTGACGAAAATGAAGCATAGCCTAACTATATGATTTTGTAGGGATGAACTTTCTTTTGCCATGTTATTTTTAGAAGACATGATTACTTTCACTAGTATGCTTGAAGTGTTACTATTTCTTTTATCAATATGAACTTTTATTTTGAATAATTTGGATCTGAACATTCATGCCACAATAAAGAAAATTACATTGACAATTATGCTAGGTAGCATTCCACATCAAAAATTCTAGTTTTACCATTTACCTACTCGAGGACGAGCAGGAATTAAGCTTGGGGATGCTGGATACATCTCCAACGTATCTATAATTTTTGATTGTTTCATGCTATTATATTACCCCTTTTGGATGTTTATGGGCTTTATTTTACACATTTGTATCATTTTTGGGACTAACCTACTAACTGGAGGCCCAGCCCGTATTGCTATTTTTTTGCCTATTTCTGTATTTCGAAGAAAAGGAACATCAGACGGAGTCCAAACGGAATGAAACCTTTGGGAGAGTGATTCTTGGAACAAATGTGATCCGGAGGACTTGGAGTGCAAGTCAAGAAGCAGCCGAGGCGGCCACGAGAGGGTAGCCCGCCCCTACAAGGCACGCCCCCCTTGTCTCGTGGGCCCCTCGGCGGCCACCGACGTACTTCTTCCTCCTATATAAGCCTACGTACCCCAAAAACATCCAGGGAGCCAACAAAACACAATTTCCACTGCCGTAACCTTATGTATCCGCGAGATCCCATCTTGGAGCCTTCGCCGGCGCTCTGCCGGAGGGGGAATCGACCATGGAGGGCTTCTACATCAACACCATAGCCCCTCCGATGAGTTGTGAGTAGTTTACCACAGACCTACGGGTCCATAGTAATTAGCTAGATGGCTTCTTCTCTCTTTTTGGATCTCAATACAATGTTCTCCCCCTCTCTTGTGGAGATCTATTCGATGTAAACTCTTTTTGAGGTGTGTTTGTCGAGATCCGATGAATAGTGGGTTTATGATCAAGTTTATCTATGAGAAATATTTGAATCTCCTCTGAATTCTTTTATGCATGATTGAGTTATCTTTGCAAGTCTCTTCGAATTATCATTTTGGTTTGGCCTACTAGATTGATCTTTCTTGCCATGGGAGAAGTGCTTAGCTTTGGGTTCAATCTTGCGGTGTCCTTACCAAGTGACAAAAAGGGTTGCAAGGCACATATTGTATTGTTGCCATCAAGGATAAAAAGATGGGTTTTATATCATATTGCATGAGTTTATCCCTCTACATCATGTCATCTTGCTTAATGCGTTACTCTATTCTTTATGAACTTAATACTCTAGATGCAGGAAGGACTTGGTCGATGTGTGGAGTAATAGTAGTAGATGCAGGCAGGAGTCAGTCTACTTGTCACGGAGTGATGCCTATATACATGATCATGCCTAGATAATCTCATAATTATTCGCTTTTCTATCAATTGCTCGACAATAATTTGTTCACCCACCGTAATACTTATGCTATCTTGAGAGAAGCCTCTAGTGAAACCTATGGCCCCCGGGTCTATCTCTTATCATATTTGCTTCCAATCTACTTTTATTTGCATCTTTACTTTTTGCATCTATATTATAAAATACCAAAAATATATTTATCTTATCATACTATCTCTATCAGATCTCACTTTCACAATTGGCCGTGAAGGGATTGACAACCCCTTTATTGCGTTGGTTGCGATTTCTTTGTTTGTTTGTGTAGGTGCGTGGGACTTTTGAGGAGCCTCCTATTGGATTGATACCTTGGTTCTCAAAAACTCAGGGAAATACTTACGCTACTATTGCTGCATCACTCTTTCCTCTTCAAGGAAAACCAATGCAAGCTCAAGACGTAGCTTGGAGTTTCAGGATTTTTGGAGCAGTGCAGAATAGGTTTCCAATGTTTGCTCCTTTTCCAGCCAGAATTCCAGCTGCCGGCATTCCCCCTCTTCATGGTGAACCTTATAAAATAAGAGAGAATAGCCATAAGTATTGAGATATAATGTGTAATAACAGCCCATAATGCAATAAATATTGATATAAAAGCATGATGCAAAATGGACACATCAATATCCCAACATAAACATGTTCCAACATGGAGCAATCTTCTTCTTCACCTGCAACTAACAACGAGATACGAGGAGCTGAGCAAAGCGATAACATAGCCAAACAATGGTTTGCTAGGAAGGTGGGTTAGGGGCTTCACATGGTAATATGGGAGGCATGATAAACAAGTGGTAGGTAGCGCGACATAGTGATAGAACGAACAACTAGCAAGCAAAGATAGAAGTGATATCAAGGGTAATGGTCATCTTGCCTGCAAAGTTCTCAGGGTTGTCGAAAGCTTACTCCTTGCTAGCATACTCAACAGGTTCCTCGTCCACAAACTCGTCTCTCGGCTCTACCCAAAGGAACACAAGCAATGGAACAACAATCAATCATGGTGCAATGCGCAAGCAACATGATGCAAGACATGGCATCGAATGCAAGATATGATGTGCAATGCATACGAGGTGCTATGGAAGGGGTGCAAACGAGACAGAAGGAGAAACGGTGAACATGGCACAATCTTGGTAACCCAAGTATGCCATTGGATAGATTGGTAGATTTCGGTTGGAATCGATATAAAGATCACCGGAAACGGATGCACGGTTTGAAAATGACAAGCTAAACAAGATGCAATGCAATTTGTTGAAAACAGCAACATAACAACTTGTGTGCAAAGTTTAAATATGCTACAACAGTATATCATGGCAAACAAGAGCATGGTCTGCTAGTACTAAATGTACTTAACAAAATTCACTTATTGAACATGCTCCAAATATATACAGAAATGAAGATAGCATCAATGCAAACATGGCAAGTGACATAAACAGATTCCAGACTTGGTAGAATTTAATGTCATGGCAGAAATAGATTCATGATAGCATGTTTGCAAGCTTGTTTGACTCAAAATAAAACATATCATGGCATGAGCTTGATTCCATAAGCATGTAGGCATGATGAAGAGCATGTTCATGTGCAAAACTACCTCATACCATATTGGCATAAATTTACACATGAAAGACAAAACATCAACATGATGTAAAATGACATATGTGCAAACTTGCTCAGATGCAGAAAGTAATGCCGCCACTGGATTCACTGGATTTTTCTAGCCCAAAAACATATATAATATGTCTAGGTTGCATCAGAAAAATCCCCACATTTATGCAAAAACAAATACTGCCTAAAATGGAAACCTTAGCATATTCCAAATCTGGCATGTTCCGAATTGGAATAAAACATAAGACATGAGGGGAAAACTAGGTGCACCCCGGCTGTACCCAGCCGTTAGACTGACTGGTAGGGCTGTGGGCCACGTGGCTGGATGTGTGTATGACCGGTGGGGCTGACGCGTCAGTGTCACAATGAACAGGAAAATACCACAGTAGAAATATGCAGAGCCTGGGACTCGAACCCGGGTCTCCCTGGTGCTGGGTGTGAGCTGTCATGCCCAATATGCGATACTATCCTAAAGAGACTCGAAGGTCCCACCAAGGATAGAACCGCATATTGAAACGCTTTTGCAAGGTGGATATCATTACATCAACATTACATAATAGATGGGGATACATACATAAGGCATACAATGCCACACGAATACAACATCATCTTACATAAGAGCACCATCCGACTATGGATGAAACACAAACAGAAACTCAAATGACATCCACCCTGCTAACCCAGGTTGCCGACCTGGAACCTATCCCTTGATCAAAGAAGAAGCAGAAGAAGAACTCCAAAATGAGCAAGCATCACTCTCGCGTCATGATCATCGCATAACCTGTACCTGCAACTGTTATTGTAGTAATCTGTGAGCCACGAGGACTCAGCAATCCCATTACCATGGGTATCAAGACTAGCAAAGCTTAAAGGGAAAGGAAGGGGTAAAGTGGTGAGGCTGCAGCAGCGACTAAGCATATAGGGTGGCTAACATACGCAAATAAGAGAGAGAAGAGAGCAAGCGGAACGGTCATGAAGCTAGCAATGATCAAGAAGTGATCCTGAACTCCTACTTACGTCAAACATAACCCAAAACCGTGTTCACTTCCCGGACTCCGCCGAGAAGAGACCATCACGGCTACACACGCGGTTGATGCGTTTTAATTCGGATCTGGTGTCAAGTTATCTACAACCGGACATTAACAAATTCCCATCTGCCTATAACCGCAGGCATGGCTTTTGAAAGTTTATACCCTGCAGGGGTGTCCCAACTTAGCCCATGATAAGCTCTCACGATCAACGAAGGATATACCTTCTCCCAGGAAGACCCGATCAGACTCGGAATCCCAGTTTACAAGACATTTCGACAATGGTAAAATAAGACCAGCAAAGCCGCCCGATGCGCCGACAAATCGCGATAGGAGCTGCACATATCTCGTTCTCAGGGCACACCGGATAGGTCAGCCTACGAGTAAAACCAGACCTCGAGTTACCCCGAGGTGGCCCCGCAGTCTGCCCGTTTAGGACCAACACTCGAAGGAGCACTGGCCCGAGGGGGGGGGGTTAAATAAAGATGACCCTCGGGCTCCGGAAACCCAAGGAAAAAAGGCTAGGTGAGGCAAATGGTAAAACCAAGGTTGGGCCTTGCTGGAGGAGTTTTATTCAAAGCGAACTGTCAAGGGGGCCCCATAAATCACCCAACTGCATAAGGAATGCAAAATCCGGGAACATAACACCGGTATGACGGAAACTAGGGCGGCAAGAGTGGAACAAAACACCAGGCATAAGGCCCACCTTCCCATGTCGCGGATTCGGCGATGTGGTGGGTGAGGAGGTGCGGATCGACGAGATTCACCCATCATCATGACCCTTCTCGAGGTTCTTGACACTTGGGTGATGCGGATGCGGTGCTGCGCCTCCTGCGGGTGATGCGGATGCGGCGCTACGCCTCCTGCGGGCCCTCGAAGCTGGCCTTGCCGGACTTCATCAGCGGCGGGCCCTTGGAGGGGAGGGGACCTCTAGCCAGGGAGGGGGGGAGGGGAGGGGAGGGGAGGTGGCGCCGGCAGTGGAGTGGATGCGGTCGCTAGCGGGAGGAGGTGGCCCTGGAGGAGGTGGTCGCCACG
>NW_025226533.1:0-8726 GCF_018294505.1 Triticum aestivum | reverse complement strand
GATCGGGGAGGGGGCGGCGGCAGATCAAGATGCGGGAGGGGGCGGCGGCAGATCGAGCTCCGGGAGGGGGCGGCGACGAGGAGATGGGGACGAGGGAGGAAGGGGGCGACGGGGGGATCTGAGCTAGGGTTTGGGCTGCGGGTGGGGGTATCTCCTTTTCTTTTCTTTTTTTCTTTTTTTTGTAGATAGATGGATGGATGGATGTGGGATGGAGAGATGGATGGATGGATGGATGGACGCCATGTCATCGATGCGTGGACAGAGTTATGATTGGTTCAAAAAATCAATGATGTAAAATAGTTTTCAAATACTAAAAATAGAGGGATTTTATGAAGTAGCTATCAAAAATATTTTGCAAAAGGGCACCACACAAACTTTCACTAGAGTTAGACCACATTTTATGTATTATGACCAATTTGTATGCATTTTTCATATTTCTAGCTATTTTTAATCATTTTTTGAGTGGCAAAAATGTTTTTTTTGTGAAGAACCAACCAAATAATTGTTGCAAAATTGCACCAAATCAATTTTCTAAAATATTAGGCCATATTTAATGCACAATTGACCAAATGGTTGGATGTCAAAAATTTCCATCCACCTCTCGTGAAAAAGACAAATTTCTGCCGGTTCAGCTCGAAGTGGGTCAAATTTGAACTGCAGTTGCCTCATAGTTTGCTCTTTATTTTTTCAAAAAATCATTTTTAGGTACAAAAGTATCTATTTAGTCAGAGAAACACCAAAAAAATTCCAAGATTCAACCACTAGCTAAGAATGGTCATTCCTGCCGTTTTGACCGCATTTTGAAACGGGCATAAAATAATCAAAAAATTGGAAAACCTTCGCATTGTGTCATTATATGTGACCAAGTTTCCAGGAAAAATAATAAACTTGTCATACGGAAATTATTTTTAAAAAGTGTTCTCAGAAATGAGCTATCATGTGTGAAGATTCATGGCGTTCAAGCCAAATGATCAATCTTATGGCCACATTCATGTCATAGTTTGTTCAAATGATCTCATATTGTGCACAAGGGTGCATCTTATAATTCCAAACAATCTTGCCTAAGGGAGTTTTCACTTTCATTGCACAAAAGAGCCATTTTCCATTTTCCGAGTGCCCCAAATGAGGTTATTTTGTGAAGGACCTACCAAATAATTATTGCAAAATTGGACCAAATCATTTTTCTAAAATTGTAGGCCATATTTAATGCACAATTGACCAAATGGTTGGGTGTAAAAAGTTTTGATCCACCCCTGGGGAAAAAGACAAATTCCCGCCGATTCAGTTGGAAGCGGGTCAAATTTGAACTGCAGCTGCCTCATAGTTTGCTCTTTATTCTTTCCAAAAATCATTTATAGGTACAAAAGTATCTATTTAGTCAGAGAAACACCAAAAAAATTCCAAGATTCAACCACTAGCTAGGAACGGTCATTCCCGTCGTTTTGACCGCATTTTGAAACGGGCACAAAAAATTCAAAAAAAATCAAAAAATTGGGAAACCTTCGCATTGTGTCATTATATGTGGCCAAGTTCCCATGAAAAATAACAAACTTGTAATACGACAATTATTTTTAAAAAGTGTTCTAAAAAACGAGCTATCACGTGTGGAGATCAATGGCTTTCAAGCCAAATGATCAATCTTATGGCCACATTCATGGCATAGTTTGTTCAAATGATCTCATATTATGCAAAAGCGTGCATATTGGAATGGCAATCAATGTTGCCTAAGGAAGTTTTCGTTTTCTTTGGATGAAAAAACCATTTTCCATTTTCTGAGTGCCTGAATCAGTTTTTTTTTGTGAAGGACCTACCATATATTTGTTGCAAAATTGGACCTAATCAATTTTATAAAATACTAGGCCATATTTAATGCACAATTGACCAAATGGTTGGGTGTAAAAAGTTTTGATCCACCTCTGTTGAAAAAGACAAATTCCCGCTGATTCAGTTGGAAGCCGGTCAAATTTGAACTGAAGCTGCCTCATAGTTTGCTATTTATTTTTTCCAAAAATCATTTCTAGGTACATAAGTATCTATTTAATCAGAGAAACACCAAAAAAATTCCAAGATTCAACCACTAGATAGGAACGGTCAAGCCCGCCGTTTTGACCGCATTTTGAAACGGGCATAAAAAATTCAAAAAAAAATCAAAAAATTGGAAAACCTTCACATTGTGTCATTATATGTGACCAAGTTTCCAGGAAAAATAATAAACTTGTAATAGGGTAATTATTTTAAAAAAGTGTTCTCAGAAATGAGCTATCAAGTGTGAAGATTCATGGCTTTCAAGCCAAATGATCAATCTTATGGCCACATTCATGGCATAGTTTGTTAAAATGATCTAATATTGTGCACAAGGGTGCATCTTGGAATTCTAAACAATGTTGCCTAAGGGAGTTTTCATTTTCTTTGGACGAAAAATTCATTTTCCATTTTTTTGAGGGCCCAAAATGAGTTTTTTGTGTGAAGGATCTACCATATATTTGTTGCAAAATTGGACCTAATCAATTTTATTAAATACTAGGCCTTATTTAATGCACAATTGATAAAATGGTTGGGTGTCAAAAGTTTTGATCCACCTCTCGTGAAAAAGACAAATTCCCGCTGATTCAGCTAAAAGCGGGTCAAATTTGAACTGCAGGTGCCTCATAGTTTGCTCTTTATTTTTTCCAAAAATTATTTCTAGGTAAATAAGTATCAATTTAATCAGAAATACATGGTTTGATGGCGAGACATCGAGGTTTGGACGGTGGCTGAGGGCCCCAACTCTAGAGCGCATGAGCTCGCATGCCCGCCGCGTGGTCAGCGCATGACCGTGGCGTTGCCATGCGTTCTGGGCGGCCTAGGCATGTCTAGTGGGTTGGTCACTCCCCAGGTAGATGCTAGGAAGAAAATTATAATATAAGATTCTCACGCGGAGACCAATCGATGCTCAAACATGAATAAGCAGCCAAGTGTTTGATTTACGGTACGGGAAATGCACATGGCTAATGGGCGCGAGTTTTGGCTGAGGATGATCAGTTACTAAGAAGACCATCTTCACAAATTTTTAGGGAAATCAAGAATATATAAATAACACTTCCTTCACAAAGTGCTGCTCTGAACAGAATAGGAAAATGAATATTGTTGAGTTATTTTTGAACTAGGCAAGGAAGGTTTTTGACATATTTGATGAAGATATGATCCAAACAATTGATGAGATTTTTTGGGAATTTTTAGAATAACAGAAATATAGGTTGCTTCACAACCTAGGGCAAAAAATTGACACGTGGACATGACACATAGGCAAAACTAATGAGATGGCGCCTAGTCATCACAACCGACCACAATCTACAAGGCTAGGACCATCTATATTGGTCGTTAACAACTAGAAATAAGGCAGCGGACCTGCACTGTTTGCTTTGTGACCATTTCGTGTAAGGAAATTACGATATTTCTGACCAAAATGGTCGCAATGGTTTAGGGTTTGGAGCCCCCCGAACAGCTTTTGACCAATTGGTCTCAAATGGTCATCGATCTATGACCAATTCTTCCAGGGTCACTGACAGAAGGTCACTAGTTGACATATTTCTTGTAGTGAAGTAGGAGGGAAAACTTTATACACCTAGACGGAGGGAGTACTACTATTACTTATGTACGGGCAAATGCACGTTTTAACATTATGATGCGGTTTTTGTAAAAGTAGAAAAACAACACTAGTCAAGCTTGTCACATGATTCAATGCAAAACAAATGGAAAAATACTCATTTGATTGTTTACTTTTAGCTTCCTTCTCTGTGGTTATTTCTCTGTCGTACTTTGTACGGAGTATCTCCCTGGTCGGAAAGGCATGCAAATTCCCAAACCGCCTCCTACACCCTGTATCGAATTTTTTGCCTAACAAGTTGTGTCGTGCAATTGGAATTCCAACTTGAGTACTAGTACTACTAGTAGGAGTACCAGGGGCCAATTCGTTTAGGCTTCTAGATTAGTAGTAATCCCTTTACTACTAGCTCCATCCTGGTTTATTGGTCCCCATTATAATCTGTGTCAAATTTTGATCATAAATTTAACTAATGAAATGTTTGTGATGTCACATGCACTAACATTTCATCTGTTAAATCTTTGATCAAAATTTACCACAAATTACAATGGGGACGAATAAACCAGGACAGAGGTACTCCCTCAATTTTTGTATACAAGGCCACTATAAAAAATACATTTTGCATCCATACAAGGCCACCAACAGTAATCGAGACAAATATTAACCCATGGCTTAATTACTAGTAACCCATGGCTTAATTACTAGCATGCATGTAGTGGATGATAATGACAAACTCATCTACTTCCTCTCTCACGGCCACTCAATTTCTTCTAATGTGCATGCACCCTATTAACTAACCTGGTAAACGAGAAAATAAATTAACTTGTAAAGCACACATTGATTTTTATCTTGGTACCTATAATTTGAGTTTGTGACCTTGTATATAAAAATGAAGGGAGTACTAGTAGTACTAGTAGTTTAGAAGGCCAAATAAATGAGTGAGGCGCCTTAATATTACTCTCCACTCTAACTAGTCTTATGGGAAAAGCTGGGGAAGAGACGACTTGTTTTTAAGCCACAAAAAGAACTGGCCCTAGGAGTAGTAGCTAGGGATACTAGGAGTAGTATCCAGGGATCGAGTGTGCAAGATGAACCAAAGAAAGTAAATGCAGAGAGATGAAATGCAAAAAAGATGGAGGGATGTGATGGTTGCTTGTCCGTTTATTTTACCAGGCCACTTATTACTGGCAGTGGTTGGGTTTTGTGATATGACGGCTTTACTGCCGCGCCACAAGCGGGATGAGACTCCCGTGCAGCGTCGCCCTCTACACTTGTACTACATCGGTCGTGGTTTATTAGTCCCCCATTGAATTTGACTGAAGTTTAACTGACAAAATGTTAGTGCATGTCAACAAAAACTATATCGTTGGATTTGTATTCGAACATAGTTTTGAATGATATAAATTTAGGTGACATGCATCAGCATTTATCGTACTATATATAATGTTAGTTCAATTTTTGGTCGTACTAACCTATAGTAGTAAGGTGCCCGTGCGTTGCACCGAAGAGTGAAATGCATTGATTGGGGAGTTGTTTATTTTGACAAAGGATGTGGGGGTCATCTCATGTGTGACGGGTATCGATAAGTTTCTTCGGATATTATTTCATCTCTAGAGCTCACAAACATACGGGTGAAATAGATAAAAAGGTATCTTTTGCAAACAAAAGCGTTCAACTCTTCAACCTGCATCCAAAACTTGTGAAGAAATAACACTTATTGTGCTTTGCAAGAAATGATCTTTAAGAATTAGTTTTTGAGTATCGATTGTTATACATGTTGGCTACAGATGACATGGCACTTTCTTATAGTCAATAGTTGGCTATACTATTAAGTATTAACCATGCCCTTATACACCTATACGGAGGGATTAAATCAGGATGACTTGGAAGGGGGCGGAGGAGATGTAAAAATTCATCGTAAGTCTTTCACCAGTACTGTAGTAAAAGTTCATACATGGAAGATTCTAGACTAAACCATAAATGGATACACTTTTATTCATGCGCAATACTCCAATAGAGCAAGATCATGCATGGAAGTCTCCACATGCTTAGACAGCGGATTTCATTGAGCGAAGACTAATGATCAACATTTAACTTGGTAATGCATATGTCCAGGTGAACCTCCTTGGAGTCCCCGTGCACCGCGTTGGGTGGTAAATCATACCATGCATCTTCCATGTCCACATCGACGGGAAGGTCCCAGCTCTGCACAGTCCTAGTCACCATGATGGAGCCGGTGTCGCCGCCCACGTACCTCTGAGGTGTAGTAACAGTGAGCACGCACCCGTACATCGGCCTCATGTTAGTGTCAGCGTCAGCGGCGTCGCCCCTGACACACACTATAGAGACGGGACGGCGGCCTGCACGGGCCTCACCAGTGCCCATGATCAAGAGGAAGACGCTGCCGTCCTCCTCCGACACTAGCAGGTGGCGATGATCCTCCAGCGACTCCGGCATGGTGAACGGGTAGCATGTCTCGTACTTGATGTTCTTCGCCAAGGGCCAGTAGTGACCGTTGCACGCATCCATGAGGTGATGCACCATGTCCTCCGACGAGCCCCAAAACTGCATCGGGCACTCATAGCAGTAGGCGAAGGTCTCCTTGGAGGCATCGACCAGGCCGTCCATGAAATGGGAGTGGCTGTAGGGGACGTTGTGCTAGTTGAATATATGAGCAAGTTACTACGAGATTTAATTCGAATAAGCACAAAATAAATCATGACGGCTATAACAGAGATGAAACTAATCATGTGGACTAGCATAGTAGATGAACATATATATAATCTAGTAGGATACAGAGTAGAAACATGAATTCTACCGTGATTTCGAACAGGAAGGACAGAAACACATACGGCACAACGGGAGCAGCACCGTTGGCTTTAAGAATTAGTTTTTGAGTATCGATTGTTATACATGTTGGCTACAGATGACATGGCACTTTCTTGTAATCAACCGTTGGATATACTATTAAGTATTAACCATGCCCTTATACACCTAGACGGAGGTATTAAATCAGGATGACTTGGAAGGGGCAGAGGATGCCATGGGTTTTCCAAGTCCACATCGGCGGGAAAGTCCCAGCTCCGCAGAGTCCATGTCCGTTCGATGAGGCCGGTGTCGCTGCCCACGTGACCCGGATGGGTAGTAACACTGACCACGCACCCGTACATCGGCCTTGTGTCAGTGTCAGCATCAACGGTGTCGCCTCTGACACACACTACAGAGACGGGGCGGCGCCGATCCTCCAGCAACTCCGGCATGGTGAACAAGCAGCACGTCTCGTACTTGATGTTCTCCGCCAAGGGCCAGTAGTGACCGCTGCACGCATCCGTGAGGTGATGCACCATGTCCGCCGGCGAGCCCCAAAATGGCATCGGGCACTCATAGCAGTAGACGAAGGGCTCCTTGGAGGCATCGACCAGGCCGTCCATGAAACGGGAGTGGTTGTAGGGGACGTTGCGCCAGTTGAATATATGAGCAAGTTACTACGAGATTTAATCCGAATAAGCACAAAATAAATCATGACGGCTATAACAAAGATGAAACTAATCATGTGGACTAGCATAGTAGTAGGATACAGAGTAGAAACATGAATTCTACCTTGATTTCGAACAGGAAGGACAGAAACACATACGGTGCAACGGGAGCAGCACCATTAGCGTTGAGGTTGTCGCCCATGTCGTTGAGGAAGAGGTTGCCGAGGTCGGGGAAGAAGTCGTCGTCGGTGAAGTCGTGGCTGCCAGCAGTCGCGAGAGTGCGCTCCCCGTATTTCAACAGCGCCTGCCGAATGGAGCGCGGAAGGGAGTGGCTGTAGGGGACGTTGCGGCCGCCGAATGGAGTGCAGGAGTAGCACACGAAGCAGTAGATGTTGTCCTTACTAGTACTCCATAGTCTCTATCTATCTATATCTACTCTTATAGAAAACCGAGTTGGTGATGATGGTATGCCTGCCATCTTGTAATATAGACCGTCCGATCTATATCTGACGGATAGAAAGCCAACTATGACAATTTTACAAAAGATACCGCACCTCTCTCCACATTTACAGATAAGGCCTTGCCTCGTTCATCCTTATCTCCCACAACCTCGTGCTCCTCCCTAAGTCTCTATATCTACTACTCTTCTTTGTTTTTTTATAACAAATCGAATAGTACCGTGCCGTCCGCTGCACGCCCGGCTGAACACGCCTCCTCGCCTCCATCATCACCAACTGAGTATTTTATAGGAGTAGGAGTAGAGAAAAAACTGAGTTGGTGATGATGGTGTGTCGTGCAATGCACGGGCATCTTGCTATTTTTTTGCATATAATTCCAAACACCACGTAGACACAGTCTTTGAGCACGGTTCGTAGTCGTTCCACACTCGGGCATTGAAGTTTGTAACTATTTTAGATTAGAATATACTACTCCTCCGGTGCTAGTAGTAGAGCAGAGTCCTACTCTACTACTCTACTCAAGAAAGTTAGGGCATAGTAGTAGGTTCTGTAGGGAGTACCAGTACTGTGATCACTCAAGCAAGTTGTCTGGCATCGATATGACCCTACGCTGCTGGTATGTGTCTCGTCAGTCAAGCGGCAAGTTGTAGTCATCATCGCCTGTCCACTTCCCGCAGCACATATTCGCTTCTCCATCTTTGTCTGCACATAATCTCGTCCAATCTTCCATCCCCGCTAAGGCACCTCCCCCTCGTCCGAAACCCAAGAACTAACAATGGCAGAACGGAGCAGCGTCCGCCGAAAGAGTGGCTGGAATTTGCTTCCCACAGAGGTAATCAAGCTCATTGTTTCACGTGTGGACAATTTTAGTACCATGCCGCCCGCCGCGTGCTCGTCGGGGTTGTACCGTTTACTCAAAGCCCTTAGGCCGGAGCATTTTAAGCCATCTCCTTGCTTGCTGATGCTGCCTGATCTTCAGAAACGGCATGTCACGCAGCATAAAGATCATAGGGTGGCGAGCATCAACCCCCTTGACTGCGATCCGATCCCCGTCACCCTCAACTACATTAACGGTATGTACTGGGTCGGCATGAACACGTCTTGGATGGTGCTCGTTGATGGTCGCAGCATCTGGATGCTGGTGTAGGTCTACACCCGGCGATTGATGCCCCTTTGTAGGACCTTGAAGTATGTCTAGAGGGGGGGGGG
>NW_025226532.1:17503-18670 GCF_018294505.1 Triticum aestivum | reverse complement strand
ATGCTGAACGTGAGGTGCGACCCGGAGCCGAACGTGAGTCCCAACGCCAAGCTGACCCTGTTTTTCAAGGGCGTTCTTGGAGCGTTGGAGCAGTTTCGCTCTAGCAGAGCGAGCTCTCTAGCCAATGAGGCCCGGCAGCTTTGCTGGGGTGCCCTGAGCAAGGTCCTCACTAAGGTGGCATACTGGAACCCAACCTCGACTTCGACGTTGCCCTGGAGAGATTGCCGGAGGATGTGGACCTCGCGATGCTCAAGCCCATCATCAACCGTGTTGACGGAATTTAGAGGATTGAAGGCCAGCGCCAGGACTAGGCACCCTGTTTCTCATTGTCGCTGCAGGCTCACGACCAAGACAATTTTTATCTTTAGTTAGAACCGCAGCAACAATTGATGTAATATAACTCTATTGTACTTTGAAACGATGCATGTTAGTTTCCAGTTTGATCTCTCTTTGTATGTCCACCCTACGTTAATTGGCTAGGCTTGCCGATGCGTAGACCCAAGCCGCAGCGCCTTGAGGACGGATCCCCAATAGCCTGTCAGGTGTGCTTCCTGCTAGGCGAACCACCTTACCATTCTTAGCGCGGCCGCTCGAACTGTCGAGCGGACTCGAGACAGAACGAGAGCGTTGCCAATAGCGTAAGGCCACCCTGCCGTTCTCGACGCAGCCGCTCGAACTGTTAAGCAGACTCGAAACAGAACAAGGGTGTTGCCAAAAGTGGAAGGGCCCCATTACGTGCAGTTTTCTCATACAGAGGGAAAGATCTCCAAGGAGAATAATCTTATATAAAAAGAATGGCTCATTTTTTGCGTCGCTACGCAAGTGTTCACTGCACCCGCAAATGACGTCGCTCGTTCGGTCGCCTTCTTCCTTGGAAGCCATGGTGATGAAGAACTGCTAAACTAACTGCTAAACCCTATTTTCACAACTGCGCCCCCTACCTGGCGCGCCAGAGATGTCGGTGGAAAACGACACCTATGGGATCACTGGAATCCCTACTACAGTCGGCCGGCGCGAGGTTGCGGAAAGAGCGGGTCTAGGAGCCTGCACAAAGATCGTTTACCCAGGTACGGGCCGCGAGGATGCGTAATACCCTAGTCTTGCTTTGGTATATATTTGAGTGTTCTTGAGTTCGTGAAGTAGCTACGACGTGTGCGTAGTCCAAAA